>NC_037289.2:7671028-7974058 GCF_000002775.5 Populus trichocarpa | reverse complement strand
TTTGGATCTCAAATTTAATTAGTGTGATCCAGTTAACTTGGAAGGTCAACCTACAACCTAATTAAAATCGATTTGACTTTAAAAAATGAATTTCAATGCAAAATTATTTTACTCTTTTTTATTTTTATTTTAAAATAAAATTATTTAAGATCAAATGAGATCAATTTAAGTTAATCTAACTAACATATGATCTAGACTTTGGACTGAATCATGAATCAATCAAGTTTAATGACTTTGGTTGAAAGAAAAGGTTACATTAAAAAAAAAAAACATTTATTACCTTACACATCTAAAATAACTAGGAAATATGATGGTGCTTGATTGTACATATGAACAAGATCTTATTTCATTTTAAAACTTTTTTCTTTCAATTACATTCTTTTATTGCCTAATTAAATGAAATTAGGTAGTTATTTTGCTAAAAAAATACCAAATTAAAAGAAATGAGATTGAATTGTAAAACACAGAAAAAAATATGACCAACCCCAAATCCACAACAATTTTGATTTTGGTATACACGTTCCTTTTGTTCAATTTTTAATCTCTAAGTTAGAGAGAACAAAGAGAAACTTGTTGAAAAATGATAGTAAAGTGAGAAAGTTATCAATTGTCACAATTCAAGCAATCAAAATAACAAAGCATGGTGTCAAATGGTTCTGTGTGATGAGAGGAATTCATTGGTGGTGATTTCGGCCTTCATATTACTTGAAAAAATAAATTGGACTTGAGAGAGAATTTTTTTGAATTTGATCTTATGTTTTTAGATCCATTTTTAGGTGTTTTGAGCTGAAAGATTAATTAATTTAGGATTCTAAGATGTTTCTTAGGTGTTTTTTTTTAATGTCAAAAGAGATTAAAAAATAAATATTTCAACTCAAAAACACCCTAGTCTAATTTTCCAACCACCATCCATGATCGAAATTTAGGCTGGTAGATGATGTGTTGTTTGCCATCACAGACAATACATTGTCTGTGTTATTTTTTTTTTTTCAAAAGTGAATTCTATTTTTAACCATGTTAAACAACTTGAAAGGTAAGTGGTTTATGATATTAAATAATTTTTTTAGATTTCAAAAAAGAAAAAAAGAAATGGCCAAGAAGAAGAAGGTGAGGTGCACTTTGGGTTTGGGTCTCTAAGTAAGGCATATTCACCTAGTCTTGTTTATTTTTATTTTTTCAAGGGACGAATGACATGCATAATTTTTTCAATAATTTGCTCATTAATATTGAAAGATAAAAAAAATCTATATTTATTCTAATTCTTTTTATTTTTCATCAAATTAATAACCATGACAAAAAATATTTTTTTTATAAAAAAATATATTGATAAGAAAAGTTTTGTAATTTTCTTTCAATAGAGTTTAAATTAATTTTGTAACAAAAAACAATTGATGAGATCCTCATAATATGAGATTAGATATTTTAATATGTATTTTATCTTAATTTTTTGACTTATTGTTTTTGTTAGAATTAATATAATTATTATAATTTATTAGTGTATATATATATTTTTTTATCTATTTTATTAAATGTAAGTATCAACTTTTCATTTTGCAGTTAAAGTTTTTCTTGATGGTAGAAAAAAATTAATCATGCTCACATCTTTATTATTATTTTTATTTTTAAAAATAATAAGAATTATTTACAATGCAAGTGAGAGTGTAAGAAAGGAAGATAGAAATATATAGTTGAATATATATATATATATGGAAAATAAAATAAAATGTAAAATAGGAAAAAAGAAAGAAAGAAAGAATGATAGAAGGTTGGGCCCGACCGTGGGTGCGCGCAGGCTTATTGAACAGGTAAAATTATTAGCAAATTAAAAAACGGTATCATTTAAGGGCTCTATTTCTTGAATCTTATCTTCTAAGGATTGATTGAGAAAGAAGAAAGCAGCAGCAGCAGCAGAAGCAGCAAAACTCTCTAAGAAATTCTTGTCTGCCCACCCTCTAAACAACCCTCAAGGTCTCTTCTTCACTCTTTTCTTTCAATAGTCCTTAACTTTGTCTACTTTTATTTGGTGGGGTCTAGGTATTGCAAAGAAACAAATTCGCTTATCAGTGATTCTATTGGTGTCTCTTTTTCCGTAAGTTCTGTTTATTTCTTGAATAATTATTATTACTTTGCTTTGTCTTTTTATATATGTGTGTGTGTGTGTGCGTGTGTGATTTGTGTTGTTATAGATAAACGAAGGAATCCCTTGTTTGGTTCCAATAGAAGGAAAGATGATTGAAACAGCTGATGACCCAAAAATCTGATCCTGTTGTTTATTCATCTGCCGCGACAAATAACGTGTGATTGATTACTAGGTTGTCTTTAAGTTAGAGAGAAAGTCAGTGTCCTTTTTAGTTTTTTCTGATATTTTGTGATCATTGCTGTTGTTACGATTGTTGCGGTTTCGTTTTTCAGATCCAATTGTCCAATCCCAGAATTATTCTGCATTGATTAGCCGGTTTTAGCTATGAAGCTGAGATTGAGGTCTGTGCAATCTAAAGAAACTGTGAAAATACAAGTGCCGGATTCTTGTACTTTGCAGCAACTAAAAGAAACACTTTCTCGAGCAATATCTTCTTCTGGCTCGTCTCTTTATTTGTCTCTTAATAGAAAGGATGAGCTCAATACCTCATTGCCTGAGGATTCTTTGCAATCACTCGGTATTACGTCTGGTGACCTTATCTATTTCTCTGTCAATCCCAAAGATTTCTCATCCTCTGGTCAACCCCTATGTTTAGGTTCTAGTTCCTCTATACAAGAACAGGTTCAAGGTCATCGGGGTAATGTAGAAGAGCCCATGCCAGATCAATCGATGAGTTTTCAAGAGTCTAAATGTTCGGATTTGAATATGCTCGAGAATCAAGATTTGTTCGTACAAGGGCATGTTGGTGTTCAGGCTAATGATACCAATTCTCGAGAAACCATATCTGAAATCTCTCCACAGATGCACTTGCTAGGACAGAAGCATGGGATTGCAGAATCAGATATGAACGGTGCAGTTACTGAAGGACATGGAGCTCTGGGTTCAAAAACTCGGAGCAGAGAAACCTTAGAGACCCAAGAATTGACCAGTGTAGAAGCTATGGATGTTGATCCTGGATCTGTAGATGTGGGCAATAAGAGGTTCTCTGAACCGTATTTCTTGAGGAGGCTATTGAGGAAAGAATTGGGTGATGATGGTAGCAACTACAAGCTCTTGGTTATTGCAGTTCACGCTGTTTTTATAGAATCTGGTTTTGTTGGGTTCAATTCTATATCTGGGATGCGAGTTGATGGATTTCACCTTCCAGAAGAGCAGTCATCTAGGAATTTGGCAGTGTCACTTTGTTACACTCTTCCTGAACTTTTGGACAGTAAAGTTATCGCTGAAACAATTGTTTTGAAGCTCCAGAGTTTAGGCCATTTTGTTAATGTCTATGGGAGTTTGTCCAAGGGTGGATCAGGGCTATATCACGCACGTCTGGATATAAATAAATTTGTGCCAGCTATAGATTTTGTGTGGGAAAATGATAAGAATGATGGGATGAATGGAAGTGATAGGTCATCCATTTTGTATCCTGAAAATGAAATTTTTGAGTTCTGGAAAATTGTGAAGGATGGTCTTGCTTTGCCATTGTTGATAGATATTTGTGAGAAGGCTGGTCTGGTTCTTCCTTCATGCTTGATGCGCCTCCCAACAGAGCTGAAGCTCAAGATTTTTGAGTTGTTACCTGCTATTGATATTGCAAAAATGGAATGTGTTTGTTCAGAAATGCGTTACTTGTCTTCGAACAATGATTTATGGAAGCAGAAATTTGTGGAGGAGTTTGGAGATGGGACAGCAGCACATGGAACTCTCAATTGGAAGGCGAGGTTTGCTTCATATTGGGAGAATAAGAAGCGGAAGAGGGATTTCAATGCGTGGCAGGAGTATCCGCAATTTCTGCCCTTTCATGTCCCGATCAGGAGGGACCCTAATCCATTATGGTGTCCTTCAATTATAGGTGGTGATTATGACCGTCTGCCGGGGCTTGGTATTCCTCCTTATCGGCGTCCTGGTATAGGATGGCCCCAACCACGTCATAATTTTTCACCCAATTGTAACCTGGGGGGATTCAGTTCCTAGTCTGGGGCTTGAAGGCTTGCTCGATGACGGTGGAATGCTGAATATGAACCGAATAGAGGCATTTATGGGTCAGTTTATATGCATGATAAATAATGTGTTTCTGGTTGTAGTGCTTTCGAAGTCTACATTACAATTTGGAAGGTTTTTTTTTTGTTTTAATGTTTATAAAACGTTGTTGAACTCTCATCTCTTTGTTCTTATTAGCTATTGCCACTATTTTGGGTATATTTCAGTGTATTTTTAGCTTTTTGGTAGTTGGCATATTAAAGTTGACTACCATGATGTGAAGCCTGGATATTTTCTTCATGCTAAAAGAAGAGGGAAAATTATGTTTGGGTGGGGCATCAAGGAGTTAAAATATCAACGCTAGAACGCAGCAAAATTATCCTTACAGCTTGTTCTTCTTATTAAAAAATTATCAATCAGTAGTGATCGCATATTTTCTTTGTTCTAGCTAACTGCTACACTGAACCAGCGTTTTACCAATTTAAAAGAAGATGGGAGTTATGAATTCGAATCTTAAAATCTTCACTTTAAAATATGGTTTGGGTTTAGATGTTTTCCCCCCCCCAAGAACAGCAGATAATTATGTTGACGTAGGAGCTAGGATTATCAGTTATATTGACATGTATTTTGGAGTCGAGGGTGAATAATAGACATGATCATGCAGCTGAGAACACGTTGCATATAACCTTGCAAGTTGCAACACGAAGGAAATAGTTATTTGCCATTTTCAAGTGAAAAGGTCAAGAGTAACACTCATGTTTAGGTGCAACCGCTTTTTTGTTGCAAACTCAAATTCTGCTCTTTTGAAGCTAACAATTCTTACAGATCACTCAAAATAAGTAGACAACAAATATGACCGTCCAATATGCGCTTACTTTCATTCAACCACTTGTATTAAATATCTAACAAGAGTGCTAATCCTCCATTAAAACCAAAATGGTTCTCAAAAAATTCGTCTCCTTCGTGTACAGCTTCATAGGCCTCAGATGGCATCCGAGGATTAAAGATGCGGCGGCAGCTGCAGCTTGTAGGAGAATCACAGTGGATGTGTCGGGCAACGTCAAGCAAGGCGTGCTCGAATCTCCTGTCGGATCAAGTTCATCCGAAATCATAGAAGCTGAAGGTGAATACTGTTGTGTTTGCTTGTCGCGATTGAAGGCAGATGAGGACACGAGTGCTTTACCATGCTTGCACAGGTTTCATAAGGTATGCATAGAAGGATGGTTTAATAATGTGTGTCGAAGAACTTGTCCGCTGTGCCGGTCGTCCATGGGGGGAGAAGAGAGGTCTCATAAGAGAGAAGAACAGTTCACTGAAGAGATGGTAATATGGTTTTCTTCTTTTCATGTAGCTGGTTTTTGAGTTTCAAGTTTCTGCACATTTTGACACCTTGCAATTAAAAAAAAAAAAAAAAACTATTTTTAAGTAGGTCGAAGCTCATAAAGAGAATTGCCTTCCACACAAGTGGGAGAAAAAAAATTCAATAACTCCGTTGCTAGAATCCAACCCAGGCCTCCTGGGTCTGGGTGAAAGCCAGACAAATGGCCGCTGGACGACAACGGAGCTGTTTCATGTTCATGGCTGCAACATAGTACTAACTAGGCCTGGTACCCTCGCTTTGCTTTCTACCAATCAAAAGTCAATTATTGTATAAAAGAAATATGTGAGCATTGTTATTTCTTTTCTTGCTTGTAATAAAATATTTGAAATGAGGATAAAAAAATTATTTAGTGTATCACATCAAATTAATTGACCACCATGTACCTTAATAAATACAAAAAGAATTAACATGATTTGTTCGACCTAACAAGTTAAGAGCGAATTGTCATTTCATTCAAATGACGATCTAGTTTTTTTAAAAAAAAACTTCACATTTTTGTTGTTTTAATCTTTACCTAGTCCTAATTTAACCTAACAAGTTAAGAGCGAATTGTCGTCCCATTTAAATAGCGATCTAGTTTTTTAAAAAAACTTCACACTTTGTTGTTTTAACTTTTACCTAGTCCCAATTTAAATGTGAAACAATATACTATTAAAAGATTATATCGTAAAAAAAACTTAGAGAGTTTTTATAGAATAAATTTGACCAAAGAACTTGATTGCAAGCTAGACTTAATAAAATCTAGACTTGCATGAATGACAGGTCACCTCAAACACATCATAACAGATTAAAAAAGTAGGCTTGAGTGGTTTTGGATAAATAACAATAACATGAGTGATGAAATGAAGATATAAAGAGTCTACATGGTGCAAGATTCTTATAACAAGAAATGGAATAGGGTGAGTGTGTAGTTACTAAAAGTTACTTTGAACTTTTCAATTTAAAGAAGGATGCAAGGCAGAAGAAGAACAAAAAATCAACAACAACAACTGCTATGTAATTGAAATAAATTTTCAGGAACTTCAAAACATGTTTATCAATAGGCCTGCAATCCCGTAAAGGATAATCAATAGGCATATAACTTGTAAGCAAATAGCTTGTTAGGTGATAATTTATAGGCTATAATTAGTAGATTTGTAATAATAGGCTTGCAGTTTCCATTACCAAAAAAGTAGAAAATATTAAAAATATATATATTAGGTCATGTTATTCTATCAAGGAGTTCCTGTGCATGTTTGTAATCAATTGAAGAATCATCCAATAAATGTAAGTTATTTGATCCTAAGCTATTATCTTTTTTTATTCAAAACATTCAAGTTCTTTGATTACTCCACAAGTCTAACTTTGCTTTATGCACATAAAAAAATCATAAAATTCTAAATTCACATTTGAGAGACATTGATATAAGTTTGGAATAACAAGTTTGGAATTGTAGGAATAATGTTTGGAATTCAAATTGTTAACATTAAATTTAACATCCAACTTTGAAATTCAAAGTCTTTTTATTCAAGGCAGGTATAAAATAAACATGAGTAAAATGAAAAGATGGAAACACATTGTACTGACCCGAGTTAACATGCAAAATTTAAGACCTTGATAATGGACACTACCACAATGAGTTAACCCGATTGGACAAATCGTGTCTTTTTTTTCCTTCTTTTATTCTCTTCTCGGTTGGGTCTTGATTAAGTCTTAATTGACATCAGGTCGAATTAAATCTGGAACCAAGTTAAAGAGTTATAAAAGAATAGAGATGGAATTTAAGAAATAAATAAATGATCAAGGATGAAACTAACAAAAACATGAGTATAAAAAAAGAAAAAAAACAAACAAACTTGGGAAAATCTCCTAAACTTGAGTTAATTATCCAAACTCGCAACCTGTGAAATCCTTGACCCGAGTTCAATCAAGAAGCTTAATTCCCAAGCAATTTAACATTGAAGGATGAAATTGAAAAACAATTACCAAAGTAAAACAAATAAATATTAAAATAATAAGGACTAAATTTGACATTAAAATAAAATGAAATCAAATGTAAGGGATAAAATTGAAAAAAAAATCCAATCAAGAAAATGAATTAAAACAAAACAAATAGCAATCAAAAGAATGAAGATCAAATTTAACAAATGAAAATAAATTAAAGGAGGATAAAATTGAATATATATATATATATATATATATATATATATATATAAATCATTTAAAATAAAATAAATAATAATCAAAATAATAAAGACCATATCTAAAAGTAAAACAAACTGAAGGGTTGCTTTGAAAATTTGGAGGTTCAGACATGAAAATCGAGTAAAAGAGAGAAAAGAAGGAAAAAAGAAAAGAAAAGGTTACCAGCACCAAACTAGAGGTTTGTACGCCACACACACACACCACTCATGGATGGAAGGGCCTCCAAGATGATTCAAACGCTACCCCAGAAGCCATAATTTGGTCGTGAAATGCTGCCTTATGCACCACCCAAATAACATGGAGGCATTCCACATACTACATGCACCAGCTAGTTTTTATAAAATAATATTTTATATTTATTAAATTACCAAATCTCCTTATTTCAACTTGATTATAGCAAAAAAAAAAAAAAAAAACCACGACAAAAATATGAAAAAGCCCTTAGACGCCAACCAAAGAAATTTTGCATTTAAGGGTAATTTAGTCCTTTTATTGCGTTTTGAAAAAGGCCCTAGATGCTAGGTTTTTAAAAATTACTTTGAAGGGTAATCTAGTCATTCCATTGTGGTTAAAAAGGTGGAAAAGACCGATTGCCCTTGATCAATGTGATATTGACTAATGAGCCTTGTAAAAAGACCAAATTACCCTCAATAGCATGACAATTGATTTTTTTTTTGGAAGATAAAAATAGCAACTACACTATTGTGTTGAATAATGACGTGATTCAAACTACACCAAAGAATCCATTAGAATTTCGAGATTGGCCAATTACAAGATTAAGAGCAAAGATCCGTAATAAAACATTCAATGAGATTACTCATAGTATTTGAGCCAAAGTGAGTTTCAAGAAGGCTACATATTTAATAAGTGATGATCAGATCTTAGTCAACTTAATATATATGTAAGAGGGGTTTGATTTATCTGCTTCACGAGCTTTTTTTTTTTTTTATAATGCATAGTTTTACGCTAATAAGCATAATGTTTTATCCCACTGTTGGATCAGGTTGAAATTTTACTAGAAGATTTTAGAGGTCTTGTTTTATATATGGTTAAAATTTTATAATAATAAGATATTAGGAAGGCCTTACGATAAGTTCTAGAAGCTACTATACGAGATTTACATTAGTTTTCTAGTTGGTTTAAGATTCTTTTTCCTATTAGGATCAATACTTTTTTTATATTTTCTTTAACCTTGTTTATGAATTTTTTTACATATTATAAATATGATTATTTAGTTTGTATTTAAGGTTTTTTTTTTTACAGAACTTGATTTAAGAATAATATGTGTGCGGTAGAGAAATTCTTTTAATTTGGTTTTTCATTGAAGTACTTTGACTTATCGAAGAATTAATGAAGCTTTGAGGCGTCTTTCATATTACTCGTTTGCGTCTCTTCATAGGTGTTGGATGGAGGATTCAATTTCTATAGTTTTGGTGTCTTGGTATAGGTTATTGTTGTGTCAAATTAAATCACAAGTCTAAATTTAGATTTCTTATGAAGGATCGATTTGATTGTAGATTTCTGAATCTTTATATCCATGTGGTTTGCATTAAATAATGATATGTTTCTAGGGAGACAGTGAATCTCCCTTTTATTTTAGCTTTTTTTTTTCCTCTTAATATTATATATCTTATAATAAACCTTTGTGTATTTCAAATCTAATATGTTGTTGAGAACCTTTTCTGTGTAACTGACATAGTGCATAGTTTATTGACTTAATTAGGGTCTTGACTTGATTAAATTCAAACATGTGCTAAAGATAGTACCAGTGGTTAAAACGATTTAAAATATAAGATACCATGAGTTCAAGTCTTTAACCCTAGATAACTTATGGGTTTTGTTTTTCCTTAACTCACCACAACAAGCATAATTTTCTTTTCAAATAAGTAAGGTGGACTCTCTCCAGCATTACTCAAGTGTTAAGTGTGAAATTGTTCCAATCAATGAAGATGTGTTAAGTGTGTATGTGTGTGTGAGAGAGAATTTAGGACCTAACAGTAGAAGTGGATAACTGGTTTAACTAAATAACATGTTGCGGCCCATTACAAATTAATAGCCTCGTTAGAGTGCAGTCCAATGAACCTAATGCTATGAATTTATGACACGTTATAGCAAATTAGCTTAATTAGTTGTAATGATTTTTTGCACTAGTTCCACTGGCATATAATTAAGTATTACTCCAAAAGTCATGTGTATTTCACTGTGTAAGGCTCTAATGTTCATCCTATCACACATGACTGTGGATAAGTTGTGCAAAATTTTATGTTTTTTTAATTTGATCCTCAAACCTTTTTTTTCCAGCGATTTAGTCATAATTGAAGACCAATTGATTTTGATTTCTTATGAAAAGGTGGGATTGAAAGAAGAGGGACCGAAATAAAAAAAAAGGGCTCAAACATGAGTGACATGCCATAAGTTTTGCAAAAGATGTACTTTGGTCCTTGAACTTTAAAAATCATGTAAATTATACAATTTTAGTTCCTCAATATTTCTCCAATTCAATTTTGGTATAAAAGTTTATTTTTGTCATCTTTTAATCCTTGATTGAGAGAGGAGAGAGAGGTCATCAAATTTCGACGGTAGAGAAAGAAAAGTATCGTTGACATAAATTAAGGGCACCAAAACGGACGATATTTATTTCAAATGGTTTAATTTGATGATGGAAGTTCATATTAGGTGTTTTTTTACCTTTAAAATTTGTGAAAAAAACATATCCGAGCTAGGGTTGATTTTTGGATTCGGGTTGATTTCGGTTTTTAGGGCGGCTTTTTTGGGTTTTTTTAAGGCCATGAATAAGTTTATCACGATTTCTACTGTGTTTTATAGGTGTTTTGGGTCAAAATGGGTTGAAAAACGAGTTTTTGTGTGAAAAAACTTAAACCTCAATTTTCCGACCATTAAAGTGGCTAGAATCTAGGTAAATCAGACAACGCATTGTTTAATTTTTTTTCTTTCAAAAGGTCATCCACCACATTTGCAAACAAAAAAAAAAATTATGAGCCCAACAGCACGGGCCTTGACAAAATAGGCCAGGCGGACTAGTTTGGTTGGTCAAGCCCAACAACGCCTAGCCTTTGCTTTTAATTTTTTAATTAATGGTTTTTATGGTTTTTTCTCTAAATGTTTTAATTTATATTTAAATTAGTGCCCCTTCTTTCTTTTATTTTGTTTGGATAGTTTTTTTAAATGACAATTAATTTTTCAGTTATGCATTTAAATTTTAAGTGTTTTTCTGATTCATTTATAATTATTTGTTTTAATCTTTTGTATGAATGAATTTATTTTTGAAAATAAAAAAATTTATTTTCAGATAATATTTGTAATATGTGCAGCCTTGCATGATGTTTTTTTCCCTTTTATTTTATTCAATCAATTTAATTTGTATTTCTATTTCTATTATCGTTTGTTTAAATAAAAAATATTTTAATAAACAAATTTAGAAAACATAACCGGGTAAATGTCCTATCTTTTGAGATTAAATAACTTGGTATACATCTGTCTCTCGATTTTTCAAATGTTATTTTAGATATCAATAATGATCTTTTATTTATTTATTCGCACACGTAATTAGTATAAATTTTTTAATTTTAATTTTAATTTTTTAAAGCACTGAAATACATTAAAAAACATTCACATAATTATTTTTTTGGGGTCAAAAATAGCGGTGACATAACTAGTGATTAAATATATGCCGACCACTCCAAGGACCAAACGACTTCAACTGGCCCACTCTCGTAAACAAAAACCAATCAATTTCTTTGGACAAAAATCATTCATAAGAAATATTTATGAAACTGATGAGGTTATCTCTAAGTTGGACCCATCCACTACTACACTTCCTTCCATGTATCTAATCTAATGTATTAATTGCATATTTCGTCGTCCCATACTTTTTGACGTTCATTTTTTTATTTTTTTTAGGGGTCTAGTCAAGTAATATTTTAAGTGTGATAGAGATGA
This sequence comes from Populus trichocarpa, assembly GCF_000002775.5. Taxonomy (NCBI): domain Eukaryota; kingdom Viridiplantae; phylum Streptophyta; class Magnoliopsida; order Malpighiales; family Salicaceae; genus Populus; species Populus trichocarpa. The sequence goes on along the minus strand of NC_037289.2, from coordinate 7,962,425 downwards.
TTTTTTTTAAAAAAATTATATTTAATATTATCCTATCAAAATAATAAAAAATATAGTTTTTTTTTTTAGAAAATATATTTTAAACACTCTCCAAAACAGCTATTTTAATATAGTGCCTCTATCTTACTTCCTCCGAATCATTATTAATATCCGGAAGCATGTAGAAAAAGAAGATACTGTATTGAAGTCAGATGGAGGAATCATTTTTATAAAAAGACCATTAAATGGAAGCAAAATACATCAAATTAGACCAGAAAATCTATATCCACGACACCAAAATACACTATAAGATGCTTGCTGCCTAACCTAATATGGCAAGTGGACCCAAATATTATTTTCAATCAAAAATTTATAAAATAACTGCTGTCTGAACTAAGGTGAAAATAGGTGATAAAAGAGAGAGATTTATTTTACTGGTTATAAATTTAAGTTTCGCCACTTATTTTTTTTTAATGATAAATGATATATCTATATCTATCTTCACTCGAGGTAGTGTTTGGTATTGTAGTAGCGGTTGCTTTTTAAAGTATTTTTCGCTTAGAAATGTATCAAAATAATATATTTTTTTATATTTTAAAATTTATTATTGACATTAGTACATCAAAATGATACAAAAACATCAATTTCTTTTTAAATCAGATTTTTGGCAAACACGCGGCTAGTTGTGTTGCCAAACATGTATTTGCAGGCTATTTATAATCAATTATGTATTATAATTGAATTCAATTATAATATCCAATCTGAATTTTATTGATAAATAAGTTAAATTCGCATGTTCGAAAAATATATAATTCAATTTATTTTGTTTTATATACTACTCTTGTCGCTTTCATTTTATTTCTTTAAATATTTCTAAAGAAGGATAAATAAATGGATATTTTAAAGAATCTAGTTTTAACATTAATTTCTCTTTTTTAATGTAGATAATTATAAGAGTTGACATCTTATTTATTTTTGCATTATTTTTAGAGACTGAACTTCATTTTAAATTCAATTCTTTACATTCAAAATATTTCAAATATGAGATTTCAATAAAATTTCTAAATTGAATTCAATAAGATTCTAAAAATTATGTTAAAAACTTTTTTAATATATATATATAAAAGAAAGATGTGATGTATTTTCCATAAATCTCGTTTCCATGCTATTTTGTTTTTCAAAAAAAAAAAAACTTTGACGATCTTTTAACTATATAGGGTATGGTTTCCATTCTTCCAGGTGCTGGATTGTAGTTTAATGGAAAGGTGATATTAGATCATTTACACCTATACTACTACTTTTTTTAGTTAAATTTTAGCTAAAATAACTATAAAGTCATTTTAACTAACTAAAAATTGTATTAACATTTTATGCAATTTGAAATCATTTTATTATTATTTTCAGAAAATCTCAATTTTGTATGGATGGCCAGTATGATATGGTAATAAAATCAGCTCCTACTATATCATTGACTTGCATTTACGCTGTAAATCGGGTCAAATTCTTCTTGAACATAAAAAAATATTTAGATATTCCTAACGGTTTTTAGTGGAAAAAACTTAACCATGTAAAAGTTGACTTGATGTGACCCAACTAACTTTGCGGGTCCAAAAACAACTTGGAAGCCCTTAAAAATATAGTTTGACTCAATGTTTTTTTCAAGATGACATCTTTTTTAAATATTAAGATAATAATATATTAGATTGACTTGAGTTAACATGTTAAATTCATGACTCAAGTTATGAGATTATAATAACCCCATAGAAATAAATCAAAACAAATTATAAATCCTAATTTTCAATCAACCCAATGTTGAAGGATGAAATTGAAAGAAAAAAATCAATTAAAAAAGGACTTAAAAAAATAACCCAAGTTAATCCGTCAAACCTATAATTCAGGTCATAAAATTAAGATAACCTTATAAAAAAATACAAAAAATAACCCGATTTAACTCGGATTAACTTGTCAAATCTGCAACTTTAGCTATAAGACTGAGATAACCCCATAAAGAGTAAATTAAAATAAATTATGAAGCTCAATTCTCAATCGATCCTGTCAGACCAAATGTTGAATGATGAAATTTGTAAAAGTTCTAATTAAAAAAATAACATAAAAAATGAACCAAAACAATATAAGTTAACCCGTTAAACACTATTTTCAAGTCATGAGGTCAGGATAACCTCATAAAAATCAAACTCAAATAAATCATGAAGCATAATTTTTAATCAAACACAATATTAATTAATGAAACTGGAAAAAAAACCAATTAGAAAATAAAAAGAAAAACCAAGTCAATTGGATTAATCTGCCAAACCCGCAACCTGGTTCATGAGTCGAGGACAACCCAATAAAAAACAAATCCAATATTGAATGACATGAGATTGAGATAACCTCTTAGAAACAAAATAAAAAAAAGACCTGATTTAACCAGGATTAAAATATCAAAACCCACGACCCTAATCATGGGACCAAGATATCCATATAGAAAACAAATCAAAACAGATTATAAGACTCGAGTTAACTCAGGTTAACTCGTTAAGCACTATTCCCGGATTATGAGACTGAAATAACCTAATAATAAAATAAATCATGAAATTTAATTTTGCAATTAACCAAATATAAAGGTTGAAATTAAAAAACAAAAAGTTAAATAAAAAAAATAAAACTTTAACCAATTGACTTAATCATGATTTGAATTATAAAAATGAGATAATACTATAAAAATAAATATAATATTAAAGTATAAAAGAAATATTAATTGAATATTTTTTTTATTAAAAAAGTGTTTTTCAAGGGACACACCATACATGTGGGAAAGTAATATTCATTGTTAGTACTTTCCGCCAACAGTTTTAGTGGCTGGTTAATTAATAATTAATCATGTCAATGACCACCACAAAACACCAAGAAACCAAGAAGATAAAAACAGCTCAACACAAATCGAGCTCAAAATGAAATCTCATATTCAAAAATTAAATTTTATCTCTAATAGTCACGAAAGGAAAAACACTTAAACACAAAATTTAAGGTCCAAACTTTAACCATTTTACCCTGTATAAGAAACAAAGAAACACTTGGAAGAACAAAATAAGCCCTTTTCATTGTGAGATTGGTTCAAAGAGTTTGTATTGGACCGAGGATTAATGCTTTCTATATAAAGTAAAACATCGTCCTCTTCAGAATATGAAATACGCGTGTTTTCACCATTGATCGGGGGGTTGCAAAGACCCACTGACTTTAACATACGAGATCAACCTCCAAAGTAACTAGTAACCATGCTTTTAGGAGGAAGAAAAAACAAGAAGAAGAGAGAGCGCGGGGGCAGAATGACTGTTAATGATAAGGAAAGAGAGGGAGGTGCTGTACAGATGGACCCTAGATAGAGATAAAGCAGTACAGAGTTGTTCAAATTGATGGGCTAATTGCTTAGTTTCAGAACAAAATGTCCCATCATTTTTCACTGTACAACTCGCAGGGGCTGAGTCCAACATCACAATATTGTTTCCCAAATTTACCCCTTCAACCCCATGTTTGCAGGACAAGAGAATACAAAGCCAAAACTAAGACCCACCAAATTAAGCTCCTACCTGTTTGGAATGCCAGAAACAACATCGGTTACCTCCTAGACACTTGTTCTTTCCTAAAACAACAGTATTTGCTAGAGCTACACCCTTTCTTGCAAAAACATCAATGCTTTTCCCCCTCCTGCCCCAATAGGGAGATAGTACTGTGGTATTAGGGTAAAGAAGCACAAGGTAAAAATTAAAAGCACTGATACATCAACACCAGTTCTCAAAATGGAGCTGTTGATGTTCTTTGTAGGGTGTGCTTTTTTGGTAGTTGAGCTGCTGCGGCCAAATATAGCTGCCCAAAAAATATAGACATTTACATCAATTCTATTGGAAACAACAATGTAGACACTTACCAGCACTCCATGCTGCATTGACTAAATTAACAGCTAATTGTAGTGGTCTTGCGGTGTAAAAAATGCTAAAGTCAAGAAATATCCCATCCAAAAACTCAACTTTCAGTAACTTAATTACCTCTTCTTGTTGTCTCTTGAGTCTTGCATTTTCTTTCAATAACTGTTCAACTTCATTCTCCAATTCGTTTGTGTAAGCCTGTAAGAAAAACAAACATAAAGCACAAGCACAGAAACATGTCCCGTCAACAACAAAACAAGAAATTAGCACCAGTCTATGTACATGTAAGAAAATGAATCTTTAAAAAGAAAGGGAGATTCCTGTTTTCTAGCTCTAGAACGAGCTGCAGATTCTCGATTCTTGATCATTCTTTTGTGTCTGCGATCACCAGAACTACCATCAGATTCTTGAGTTCTTTTCTTACAAAAAGAAGGCAAGCCGGGAGATGAATCTAAACCCTCAAAAGGACTAGTGAATGAGGAAATATTTGAAATTGGGTTGCTCTGTAATTGCGAGTCAGGCCTCTGAGGATGATCAGAGTTCTCAAGAAAATCAAAGCCAGGGCCAGAGTTCAAACTCAAAACAGTAGCAGGAGGTGGCGCTGAAGAGCCAAAAGGAGTGCTGTCTCGAATAATAGAGACCATTCTTGTTGGTGGGTCTTTGTTGAAAGGCCTAGCAAGAAAATCTTGAAGGATAAAGTTAGGGCTGTTATTATTATGATGATGGTGATGATGACGATGATGATGAGAAATGTTGTGAAGTCTTGGGGTCATGGAAAGTTCTTGATCGGTAGAAGTGTGGTCATGAAGAGAAGCAAGACTTATGTCTTTCCACACTTCTTCCATGGTTTCGGCCTTCTGTTGGGCTTGGCAGTGAAGATTATTGGAGGGTGAAAATATTGAAGGAGATGAGGAAGTGGAGGATGATTTTGAAGATATTGATGATGAGACTTTTCGGAGACTCTTTGTCTTATTGTTGTAGCTGGTGCCTTCGCAATTTGGTGGCGACAACATTTGGAAGAGTCGCTTAGCTAGATAGCAAAGCAACTGAAATGTTCACACAAAAAGTTAAACGGCACAAAACATTGGATGCCAACAAACAAGTATTAATACCCAAAATTTTCATATTAATTTCAATTAATTGTTCATGTTTATGACATTATGTACAGGAATACAGAAAATATTATCTTCCACCCCACTAGCATAAAAAAAAAAAATAGTTCCCCCTCTCTTTCTTTAGACAATATTCTCTCTATAAACAATTCTAAATCAAAATCAATCTGGGTTTCTGTTAATTGATTACAATATAAGTTGTTTTGACTCAATTTAATTAAAAATTTCTTAACTGTTGAAAAGTTAATGCTAAATCTCGAAAAACCCTATAAATAAATAAATTCAATATTCTCTTGAATATCGATAATATTCAAAATTCTATACATGTTTTAGCCATTATTTAACCAAATTAGTCACGTCTTAAGGGAAACCATAAAAAACCCAAAAATCAAAGCTTACGAGTTACATTGTAAAGAACTCTAATGACTTAATTTGTACTTAAAACGTGTTTAATTTATGTTTAACCCTTCTATAACCTCTTATAATTAGTCATGTTTATTTAACACCCTAAAAAAACCCAAATTAAAGCTTATAGGTTATTGTTCACGTAACCCTAATTTTATTACATTTTGTTTAACATTGATATAACATCATGTAATTTTGTATTGTACACCATGAAAGGTTACAAAATGCCATCTATTATAGCTCATCGTGGCGGTTTGTCATACGTTGAAAGAGGTTGCTACTGTGATTATATGGCATACTTGGACATATTAATCGTATGCAAGCAAGTCTTTGACGTAGACTTGTATGGCCTTTTAAACCAGGGATGATAAAGGGAATGAATTTCTTTATGATGCATCAATGTTACACATGTTTAATTTAGATAAATATGAAAAAAATATTCATCTTTATGTTGATGATGATCCCATTATTGGTCTTCTAATATTAAAAAAAAAATACAAAGGTGTTATTTAGGTAAACTAAATTATAATAGGCCATCTAGAATAAAATGCTTTTAGGATATTGATAAAAGCAGTATAATGGTACTATATTTTGATAAAGAAGATTTCTATAATAATAATAATGATGATGAAGTTGATATTGACAGTGTTGGCATTGTAAGGGTAAATGTTGGCAGTATTAGTAATGAAAAGTTAAATGTTTGTTGTGTTGAAAGTGAAAGAAGTGAAATGATTAATGCTGGCAGTGTTGGAAATAAAAGGGTTAATGTTGGCACTTTGGGTGTAAATAAGAAGGGTAGTAATGAATATAAGGAAGACGAGAAATATGATCAAAAGGAAGAAGATGATTACATTCTTTCTAATGAGGAAAGGTTTAATTTTTTTTAACAAAGCTGAAGATGAGTGGATTGACAACTAAGAAGGTGATGTTTTTTTTTTGGTAAAACTTTGGATGATGCCTTATACTTTGAGAATAAATGGAAGATAAGTAGTATGAAGATGATGTTGATATTGAAGATAGTGTAAAATCTGACAATAGTAATGAGGGTGATGAAGATGAAAATGAAAGGGTGAGAAAGAAACAAAGGAAAAAAAAAATGTTGATTGAACATCTGGTTTTAGATGCAAGACATTTAAGATGGTAGTTGATGGATTAATTAAATTTGAAGAATGTTAGATTTTCACTAATATCAATACTTCAGGGATGTTTTAAGAAAATATAAAGTGAAGCATGAATATCACGTGAAAAAAATATATTAATCAAGAAGAAAAAATTGGAGACACATATATTGGTGTTGGTTATCTATGGAGGATATATGTTTCTCTTGTTCTTGGTAGTAAGACTTTTATGGTAAAAAAGAAGTTATCAATAATAAGTCTTGACCCATTCATTTCAAATAAAACATTGGATACAATTTTGGATGACAAGTTTGGGATTATACCATACCTAATATGAATGCGAAGAGCTCGGACTAAGGCGAAATGGTTTACTGAAGGAAATCACAAGAAGTCTTTTAAGATACTTCCTAGGTATATGTAGTTGTTGAAATAGTATAATCCAGGTTATGATGTGTATTTAGAGTTTGAACTTAATTTTAATTTGAATGTTTATTTACCATGAAGTTTTTAACAAGTTTATGTTTGTTTAAAAGCTATAAAAGAGGGCTTAATTAATAGATGTAGACCATTCATTGATATTAATGGATGTTATCTTAAAGGTTTATATAAAGATATTTTATTGTCGACAACGGGGTTGGATGCCATTAATAGATTATTTACCACTATATATGTTATGGTTGAGGCTAACAACAACACCATATGACGATAGTTCTTGTATGTTTTATATGGATCCATCAAGATAAGAGTATATCAGAGGGCATCATGTCTGATAAACAAAACATTATATTATCCTTTATATTTTGTTATATACAACTCTTGCATTTGTTTTCATGTTTTTCCTCTAATTATTAATATTTTCTTTTGCTTTTGTATAGTATACCATAAATTTTTGCTAAAATATTCCTAAAGATAACACACAGGTACTGTGCAAGACATATTTATATCATTCTAAAGAATATAGGATTTCATGATTTGGAGTTGAATATTGAGTTTTAGAGTGCCTCAAAAGCTTATATGAATCTTCATTATAACATTTATTTGAAGGACAATAAAGATGTCAACAATGCAACCTTAAATTAGTTAAATAACATCCATATTGATACTTGGGCAAGGTATTTGTTTGATAATACAGTCAAGGTTAAAAATATAGTTAACAATTTGGATGAGTCATTAAACATTTAGGTCGGGAAACATAGGAGTATGCCAATTGTTATGATAGATTTGCTTAAGTTAGGAAGTTGTTGGATAAGTCTATTAAAATGTGTGTGTGTGTGTGTGGAAGGGGGGAATAATTCCATCAAGTTATAATGGATATCAAGTTTTTGAGGTCCAGAGTAGAGTTTATAGTGATTTGGAGAAAAGATAATGCTTATGTGCTAAATGGTTAAAGAATAACATTCAATGCAAACATATGATTCCTTGTGTGTATCACAAAAGAATTGAGTTAGAAGATTTATGTCATGCGATTACACTGTTGAAACATTTTAAAAGATATAAAATGAGGTTGTACACCCATTACTAGAAGCTAATTTAGATTCTAAAGAATGAGATATTATTCTACCTCCAAACCTTAAAAGGATTGTGATTAGATGTGAAAGAATAGATAAAGGGAACAAAGAGAAGATAAACATCATACTATAAAAAAAGGTTCTCACATTTAGGTGCAACATCTACAAGTAATATGGCCACAATTATATGACATGCCAAAGAGAAAGTGCTATAAGAGGATTTATTGGTGTTTTTAGGGGTATTAGTGATGTTGGTAATAGTTCCAGTGGTGTTGACAAAGGTTTTAAAGGTAAGAAAAGTTGGCAGATATTATATAGAAATGGTAGAGGTGGTGGGAGATCTGCCGATCCATCTATATTTTTACCCTCAACACAAACATATGTAAGTCTCTTAAATATATATGATGTTCATTTATTTTAGTGATTACTCTATTATTAATCAATGTTTTTTTTTGAAATTATAAACTAGTGTTGGTACTTTTTACTTTCAACACCTAGTCCAAAATAACTGCATCAATTGATAGATATAGAAGAACCATTATATAGATTTTCTTTTAACTGTTTGAAACTAGTAAGAGCATAAATATTATGGATCGTTGTTGTTGTTATAATATGTCAAAATTATGAAATTTACTTTATTTTAATGTGCATGCTTTTGTTATATTTGATATTAATGTTTTATGCATTTTGTTTACTAGGGAATATATTTATTTCATTTCATTTGTTCATGTTGAACAATATTGTAGTTAGAAACATTAACATTACATATGCTAAATTAGCTGTCTACAACAATTTTACACTTGCAAAGCTAGCCTTCATATTTCGATTCTTGATTGAAACTCTACATAATTCATCTTTCATTTTCTTCACTTCATTTAGTATTCAATTGATATCATTAACACCTCATCCATTTCCTGTAGTTAATTCAGTTTTATTAATGGATTTGCATCAATCAATGAATATATTGTCATATAACTTGTCATCACATATTTAAAATAACTTGTTTTTACTTGCTTCTATTTTTTATATCATTAGCACCTCATCCCTTTCCTGTAGTTAATTCAGTTTTATTAATAGGTTTGCATCAATCAATAAATGTATTGTCACATGACCTGTCATCACATATTTAAAATACCTTGTTTTTACTTGCTTCTGTTTTTGATATCAAGACAATTACTCTTTTCCCCATATCTTACTTTATATGATTGAACTTTAGTCCATCCAAGATATTGCAAAATTTTAAGTTATTAGCATTTGATGATTGTAATGACATATTGATAATACGTGTTATTGTTGTTGTTGGCAATAAATGTACTATAAATTTCGAGTTGTTGGTAGTATGTGTTTTGGGTTGTTGTTGGTTGTATCTATGTTGATTTGATATGTGTGTTTGTTAGAGATATTGATTGTGCTTGCCTATGTTTTGGATGATATGTTGGCTATAAATGTTGGCTATGTTTGCTAGATTTTGAAAAGTGGTGTTTGTAAGAAATTAGGATTTGTCTTTGCTGGAAAATGTTGGCCGTATATGCTTGAATTTTGAGCAGTGTGTTTGCTAGATTTGTGATAATGTTTTTGCTGGAAAATTTGTTGAGTTTTATGCTCAAATGGCATGTTTGTGTTGATAATGTAGCTGCAATTTGTTTTTGCTCAAAATAATGAAGAATTGTTGAGAAAATAGTGTAAGAAAAAATAAAAAACTTGATGTTTATATGGCTAGAAATGGTGAGAGAAGAGGGAGATATTTTGTTAAAAATACGGAAATGATGACATTTTTGTAATTATAAAACATTAACAAAATCTGATTTTCAAAAAATTACCAATGATAACTTTAATGATATTTTTTCATTTTAATACAAAAGAGGCTATTTAGTTATTAAATAAAATATAATGACAATTTTATAAATAAATCAATATTTTTTGTATTTTTTTTGACACGCTAGCATAAGGATGTAAAATGTTATGAATATATAAACTTCATGATATAATGTATAATTTAAAAAAAAAAAAACAGAGGTAAAGCGAAAAAATAATCAAATTATAATCCTTATTAAAACCATCATTTTGTGTTTTTAAAAATTATAGTTCTATTTAAAAAATAATTTACCACGAGATAAATTGCATTGGTTTTTATTAAAAACAACATGCCCTCTTACTTTAAAAGTAAAAAAAAATCTAAAAGAAATATTATGTGTTTTTGTTTAAGTAAAATAGAATTTAACCAAACATTACTTTTAGATTAAAAGGAGATAAATATACTATAGTTTTAAAAATAAATCTTATAAAAATGAGTAAAAATAGTCTTACTTTAAAGGCAAAGCAATAACCAAACAAACATTTTGTAGTCCAAAATTAGTAGTAATTAGGAAATTAAAGGGTTAATGATTAATAGTTAACAGAGCAGGAAAAATGATTTTGAGAATTATTTTGCACCACTACCTAAATAAAGATCTAATTGCCACCATAAAAAGAGTTTAAGTGCTTACTAAGCCATCTTTCATAGGGCCAACAAACTAGAGTACTCCATCCCTTGAAAGCATATATCTAACCCGTAACTTGTTGCACAAATACAAAGATGGATATGAGGATAAATTTAAAAACAAAAGGGGCTACTAAAGGTGGAAAATATGATTCCAACCCAAACTCGTTTGAAAATAAAGGATCATGTGTTTAGTGACCTCGGTGCCAAGCTAGTGGCACGCTTTAGCACCAACATACCTGCCAAGAAAATCTCTATGGAGCTATTTGGCATTACCCAACAAAAAGGCGAGTCTACCCCAGACATATTAAAAAAGGTTCAATGGGGAAATGTTTAAGGTGGAAGAATTGCTTGAGCCAGTAGTCTTAGAGGCTTTGATAATAGGGGTAAATGAACGTACCTTCTAGAGAAAACTTTATGCCTTACCAGACAAAAGCTTGCTCAAGGTGAAGCAAGTCATGGAAAATCATATACAGGTGGAAGAGGTTAATTTGCTATGACATGAGCCTCCTTGTTTTTAGAAGGACAACCAGCATAAGGGATCTTCTAAGAGGATTTATAACTCCTTTGAATTAAAACAAGATCACTCATTTATAGTTATAAAGGCAGTCAAAGCAAACACCTTGACACCAACTTCAATAGATGTTTCTCCTAAGAACATTTCATGCCTATCACTCATATCACTTTAGAATGAATAATTCTCAATAAGAATATAAGTTTATTTTTGAAATAAAAATAATGTATCCCTAACATGCATTTTCTATCTACAGATCTTCAGTGGTGGGCTCCTAACCACTCTCATTGAAAAGAATTGACTTGGTCTCCATAGAGCAATATCCCTACAATCTCCAAGGGGTAGGTATGAAATCTCTCTATTGCAATGACATATTTTTCAGGTAATTCCTAAGGGCCTCTCACTAATTCACCAAGCGTTGATCTTGGATTTCCCATTCCCTAATGCAGTCTCAGACTGACACATTCTCCAGGTGATGCTAAAGGGTCTTTCACCAATTCATCAGGGATTGATCTTGGATCCCCATTCTCAAGAGTGCAACTCCAAAATTAAAAAAAAATTATAATGGTTTCTGTATTGGGAACAACACTACATTCTCAAACAATCGAGTGTTTCAATTTTTAACATTCAATTGTTTGTGAAGGTTGTGTTGTCATAGCAACCAACCTTCAGATATTTTTTTTTATTTTAAAAACAAAAAAAATGTTGAAAATAGACTTGTCGAATTGAAACTTGATTTGGATAGAATTTAAAACTAAACCAACCAAAGAGTTGACCTCAATAGACTGATCAAAATTCAATTTACTTGATCAACCTAGTTTAACTCGATTCAAATTGATAGGTGAACTGTGGGATATATACAAAAAGAAAAATCAAAACATCGCTTTAATCTTTTATGAAAACAACTCAACAGGCTCATGTCATTAGTTCATTGTGTTAACCCATTTATAGTTTCTTAAGGAACCAAATAGAGTTTTAGAAAAATTAAAGGCCAAAAAAGAAAATCACACATACTTTGCAATGCTTGTTCATAAAAATAACTGACACTAGAGGACATTGAGAAGTACATCGACAACTTGTTGTCTAACCAGAGTTGTAAAGAAAAGAAATTAGACCGAGAAGCTTACTTAGAGATTTTAATGGGGATGAGGAACTTAAAGATGGCAAGTTGGGCTCACACACTAACGATAAACTGAGAAAGATAATGCTTTGGTAATAAGAAAAACTTTATTATAGAAGTATAATAAGTGGTAAGGATAATGAAAAAAGCATTGGTTAGTGTGTTCTTTTGCTTGGTGTAAGAAAAACAAAGACCCAATCTAGTTGAAAAGTTTGAAAAATAACATTTCAATTTTTTTTCAAATCAGGTATTGAGTTACCGAATCTATTTTCAATATTATTTAGTTTTTAAAATATAAAAGAATTGTGAAGGTTGTTATGTTGGAAATAACACAACCTCACAATTGTTTCTTTTTAATTTTTAAGGTGTTTTAGGTGGAAACATCATAACCTTAAAAAATATATAAATTATGTTGTTTGGAACAATGAAACTATATGTTTAAAAAATATGGGTTGGTTTATTAGAAGTAATGTAATTTAATTGTTTGTATTGTTATTATAACAAGGCAATTTAATAAATTGCATTGTTTCCATCGGCACAATCCATGAACTTATGCTATTTTTTAAAATGTTTTTTGAAACTAGCTAATTTGATAATAATAAAAAAAAGGTTAATCAATCCTTAAAAAAAACTCAAATTTTGAGATAGTTTTTTATATGTCTAATCATTGATTTTTAGTAGTTTGAACTGTAATCAAAAGAGATTAATTACCCGTTTAGAATTGAAGTTAAACTTTTTTTTTGTCAAAGTTAGAATGTTTTTTCGCTTCAAATTAATTTCTTTTAGTGTTTTTGGATAGTTTGAATGTGCTGATGTCATAAATGAATTTTAAAAATAAAAAAATATTATTCATTATATTTTCAATTAAAAAACACTTTAAAAAACAACATTTACCACACTTTCAACAAACTCCCAAGTAAACGAGAGAGGGAGAGGTGCTACTTAACAAAGTTGAACTGTGTTAGATTTGACTCTTTGATTTATACAAATATTTTATACATATTTGAGAGAGAATACGAGAATTATGGGTACGATCCTACAGGACTTATAATGTACCATTTATTTTAAAGTGGAAAGGAAGAAGAAGAAGAAGAAGAAGAAGCTAGATTTGTCGCCTCAAAATATTACATCAATGTCACTTCTGCCGAAATATTCCCTCTTCCCTCTCTCTCATTTATCAGATATCTATTAGATTTCAACACTTATTTTGTTAAATTTCATTTATCCGTGCAGAAATTGGAATGAAAAACTATAAATTTTTAAGCTTTTTTTAATTATAATTATAATTTGAAATACAACATATTGAGAGAAAAATAAGCTTCTTAAGTTGTGGTATTTTTCTTTACTTTGTTTGTTGTTCACTGCTTTTGGATATTCTATCTCATGAGTTTTTTCACCAATTTTTATCAATAGCTACATGAGTTTTTTTCCCAAAATAACATAGCCAGAAAAAAAATAATTCAAACTATAATAGTTGAAAAAATAATTCATAAAATATCCCTATTAGTTGTAAAGGATTGAATGCACAACTTGAGACGCATAGGTCTCACCTGCACATCTCATATGGTAAAACAATTTCTTTTTTTTTCCTAGCCCATTTCTTTATTTGATTCCTTAATTTTTATATTTATTTAACTTTAGTTCATTATTATGATTATTTTTTGAGTTTCTTGTGAGTCACAAACCCCACCTAAAAGCGGCAGCATGCTTAACTGCTGGTGTGCGTAACACATACATCAACAATAAGAATTTCACCCTTTGCGTGTAACACATGTATCAACCTCCATATCCCTATGAACTGTGCTCGTTTGGGAAATTTTCTTCAAATGCAAAAAACCCTAAAAGTATGAACCGAACCTTTTAATGCGAACCCTAGCAGAATGTTTATTGAATTTGCAAACCTATGATCTATCTAATTCAGGCTTGAGATTGATAATTGAGCTTAACACAATGGACAATCTATCCAAAGGGACCAAGACTATACTAACCATCCTCATACAACATCTTCACCTGAAGATAAGCACAAGAATTATAAAATCACAACAAAGATTGGTCAATTCTTTGAAGAGTGTAGTTCAATTAAGAACTAAGCAAGAAAAATCCTTATTATCTATGTGGCATTTAATGTGTATTCCAATCTGAAAATTAAGTTTTACAAAATAGTATTTATACTCTTGAAAATAAACCCCAAAGATAACTTAATGGGCTCACTTGATCCAATTTGAAACTAGACCCAAAATAAACCAAAAACTAACTAAATAACTTGAAAATGATAAAATAAATATTCTGAAATTTGTATCCTATGGTTCTGCAACTAATAACTAAAAATAATACATGAGAAATAATTGTTTGGATGTAAAATCCCTCAATTCTGCCACTTCTCTTTAAGAAATAAACTAGAAAATTTTCTTGTCCTAATACTCCTAGTTTGCTGCCACCTTAATGTCCATGGTGGAGTAGAATTCTCCTTCCAATTAAGTATCATTGATAGATTAGACTCTCATTTACCAAATATCTCATGATTTACTTGATGGATTAGGAAACACAAAATATTTGACATAATAAGCCCAATGATGCTGAAATTTTTCTTTAGGTCGTGGTCTATAGTCCTCAAGCTCATCTTGAACATGAATCAAATTTATTAAGGCTTGTTTTTTTTGGGTTGTTGCTTTTTTTTTAGTCAAACTCAGCTCATGTGCCTTGCAAAAGCCCATTAAAGGCTTCCTTGAACTTCTTTACCCTAGCCCTTGCGATTGAGCCTATTGGAACTACTAATGGATCATTTGTTATAGGCTTACCATTTTTTTCCTTTCATAATAAAAGACAACAATATATAAAAGGAAGAACCAGACTTGCAGTAAATGAAAATTTGTATATAATTAAATTTATTTACTCCATTAATTATAATTACATTACAAATTACAATTAACAAAAAAACTAAATTCATTATAGATCCCTTAATAAAACATCGTTTACCATAACAATATTTTAAGTATTTTTATTCCTTTAAGCATTTTTTTAATTTTAGTCACCAATTTGTTTTTTAATTTTGTCTTTACACCCAACATTATTTCGAATTTGGGTATGAGAAGTTGTTTTGATTAGCTTGCTATGAGGATCTTGAGGTATTGAAAAATCTTTCTGATATTTGATTGATGTCCAATTTTGAAAAATAAAAATCGGTTTTGTTTCTTGGAAAAAATTGGAAATGAAGGGACCCAATTTGACATTATGCCTAAAATAAAGGGTTTTTTTCTTTCAAAACATGAGTTTTTGACATTTTTTTGCATTTAGAATTGTTTTGTTTTTCATTGGAGTCCCTTGGTTTTTGTGATTTTTGTTATTATCCTACACTTTATTGTGTTTATTTTTCAATTTCTAGTTTGAAAGAAGAGAGGGAGAATCGTCGAAAAATGGTGAAGGAGAGAGAGTTTACGATTGGCTAAATTCTAGCAATGAAACAAGTCATCATTTAAAAATTAACCACAAAAAAAACCAGGCGAACAACCTTAGCCTTGCAAGTCCAAATACATGGCCTTTTCATTTTTAGGGCTGGGTGTCTTGGCCCAGGTGCTGGCCTTTTTTTACCTTATGTACTTTTTTTTATTTTTTTTAATTCTATTTTATTGCTTTATTTAGAATGTCTATTTTTAGTGTCATGTAATTAAATGAAATATAGATTCTAAAAGAATATATTAAACCCAAGTAATTTCATTATTTAGGTCACAAGTTTCGTTAGTTAACTAGGCTAACCCATTTCGATTCAAAACATGGTCGCCTCAATTTTTTTTTTTTAAATAAGGAAAACAACATCATCTTGAAACGTTATTTTTTCTCATTCAAACCATGTCTTAATTTTTTTAATTCAAATTCATTTAAATAAATTAATTAAGGATATATTTGGGATACTATTTAATAAAGTCTAATTCAATTTTTAATAGGATTATAAAATATCTTTCTAATATTATCAAGTGCTTTTTCTATACAAGTTTATGATATTTTTATTTTTTTATTAAATTTAATCCAATTCCTTTGCTTTAGGTCTCTATTTTGGTTATCATATAATTAGATCAAATCCTTAATTCCAAAGAACAAAGTTATTAAACCTAACGGGTCTATGGCCCATGTGGCGGGTTTATGGGGCTAGCTTAGGTTGATAAAAGCATTGTCTTCTCATAAAAATATAAGAAGAATTTAAACAATAGTAGGTTGGATTTTTTAGTCCAATCAGGTTTTAAACAAAATTATTTTTTCTAAAATGATATTGACCTATAATGAAATAAAAAAATATCAAATAGCATGACATGACATGAGATCATGTTTGTTTGTTTTTTTAGCTTCTCAATTTAGTCATAGTTATCATTAATGACTTTTTTTTTTTTATCATTTGTTGGTGCATAAAATTATCAATTGGTTTTATTAATCTCATGCGTCAAGTTTTTAATTTGAAATTAAAAATTTTCTTAGTTGAAAAAGATTAACAACACACATATTTTTTTATCATTAACTTTTGATTAGGTCTGTAATGGAGCATAGACATCGGGGCTAGTAAAGAAACTAAAAGATGTAATCCTTTTATTGTGGATTTCATATTAATTCTCTAACAAGTAACTATTCATAAGCACTATTGCATTGCTTAATTTTCTCTTTTATCGCTCAAGATTGTTTTTTTTTTGTTGTAGATTCTTTCAATTTAGTTCTCAAAAGTTCTTGTTTTTTTCATGAGTTTTTTTGTTTTCTCTATATTTAATGTTTGCGCTTGCCTGAGGTGTCATAAATTGTTTTAGAGATTTAATAACATGTTGATTATGCATAGAGAAAGTTTTAATTATAGTAAAAGAAAAAATTAAAAGCATATAGACTAAATTTGACATTGTCAATAATTGGGAGGCCTTTTCTTGTGTTTAGTGTTATAAAAGGAGCGTAAATCTACACTTTAGTCCCTTAGTTTTTGTTTTTTATTTTATTTTGGTCCCTTCTATTTCTAGATTTTTTTTTCAATCCCATTTTTTTTTTGTTTTGCATTTTAGTCTCTTAGTTGTAGAAGAGAGAGAGAAAGAGTTACCAAAAATCTTCGAAGAGAGAGCTTTCAGAAGGTTCGATTTTGGTCATCAATAACTTGGGTTTTGAAATCTATGGATTCTTCGAGAGAGAGGAACTTGGTGGAGGTGGTTTTCACCTTTAGTGATGTAAAAAAAGAAGAAGATGGAAGCTTGGTAATTTTTTTTATTTAATTTGATTTTAAATTTTTAGGCTGATCAGATCATGTTTTTTTTAGTTAGAAATGGGGTTATAAAGTTTTATGATATATATTGACCTTGATTTTGTAGTCAATGGTGACACCTCTAATAATAAAAAAAATAAAAAGCCAAGAAAAAAAAAACAGTGAAATCTAGGTGTGTGGGACTTGGTTTCTTGTGGGTTCGGCACACATATCCATCCCATGTTTGCCCGACTCTTTATTTTTTTATCATGTTTTTTTAATATTTTTAATTGAATTCTTTTAAAATGATTTAATTTAAATAAAATTTAAATAATTATCAAATTATCCCATTATTCTTATATTATATTAGTGACTTTCATGGTAATATAAATAATTTCTTTTTGAATAGTATATATAAATCTAATATGCTTAATTTTATATGTGCGGATGCAATATCTATTTTGTAAAATTTCTTATTGCATATTTTTTTTATGTAATTCTTCTCAACATTATTATTATTTTATTTTTTAATATATTATTATCAAAATTATCAATTTTTTATTTTTTTTATTAAAACTTGCTTTTGAGATTATAATAAGTTTTTATTGAGGAAATAAGCTTCTAATAAAAAAAATATTTTGTCAGAAAAACTAAGAGTATATAAATAAGTGAAATATTTTTTTTTATTAAAGAGATACCTCTCTTATACTTATTTCAAATCATTAGGATTTTTTTATATTTATTTTAAATGTTTATAGATTTTATGCAATAAACAACATAGCTAAAGGAAGATATATATTTTTTGTTAGGAAAAATATATTCATAAAATAAAAGAGAATTTATACTAACAACTATGATTCTTTTTTAAAAAAATTAAATGGTTACAATTGTGATGAAAATTTATTTTTATTACCATATAATTAAATTAAAAAAAGATTTGAAGAGAGCCACAAATTACGATATCAAATATCATTATATACATTTATCTTTCATCTTCTAGATTTAATCATTAATTAGCATTAATAACCTTTTTTTCTAATTTATTAATCCATATGATTTTTATTTTATTTCATTAAATATATACATTAACCTTTCAATTCTCAATGCAAAAAATGTATTTATGATACCAATACATTCTTCTCTTACTTTAAAAAATAACTTTGAATCCCACTCACATAAGAATGACAATCTTTTACTTGATTTAATGACATATGGTTCCCCTATTTATCATAAATATTCCAAAATTAATTAAAAAAACATCATTTTAACTCTATGAGCCATTAAATTAAATTAAAGAAATAATAAAACGTATAGTGTTTTCACTGTACATGCACTGTACCGTGCAAGTGAAAACACTGTAGTTAGAAATTGTGCTAACTTCTTTTCCATCTATTTGTTTTTAGTTATTATTTTTTTATTTTGTCCTTTGCATTGATTAGGATTGGACTAGGTAATTTATTTTGATATATCTTCTATCGGGTTTTGGTGTTGTAAGAAAAATCATGATATTTGTTTCATGCTTTATTTTATAAAAAAAACAAAATTTGATTTAGTTATTTGTCAAAAATTAAAAATAACACATCAAAATATAAAAGGGAGTGGAAAATGAAGGATTTCTTTGGCGTAACATTGTTCAATCAATGTTTTTTTTTTTTTAAAAAAAGGCTTGATATTTGTTTTTATTTTTTTTTATTTTGATCCCTTTAATTTGATAATTATATGTTTTGGTTAGAAACTTCATTTTCTTCACGTTTAGATCCAAGGATTCAAGGAAGGAGATAGTGAATCATTGATAAATGAGATATGAGAGAGAAAATCATTTGTTATATATATTCATTCTAGTTACAAAAAAAAATACATTCTTGATATCAATAAGTTTAATTTGATATGAGGAGTTTTATTAATGTGTTTTTTACTCTTCATCTTGTTGGAGAAAGTATATAAGGGTTGAGAAATAAAATTTTTATTCAGTTTGATTTTGTATTTTGAACCGTTTTAGGGGTATTTTGGATTGAAAGATTGATTTATTGAGGTTCTAAGAGTTTATTTAGGTGTTTTTAAATAAAAATGAGTTGGAAATAAGTTTTTAAATCAAAACATTTACCCCAACTTCCCAACAACCTCTTCAATGGCTGAAATATGCATTATAGATAACATGATGTATATGGTGTTTATATATATATATATATATATATATATATATATATATATATATATATAAAGAATGACAAATTGTTCTCCTTTTAACATTAAAAAGACTTAACGTACCTTCTTTATATATAAGACGGGCACCTAGACTAACATGCTTCTATTTTGGTCTTTTTAAAGATCTTTTTCATGGATTTTTAACTTGAGAATTAAAATTGGATTGGTTAAGAATTAATTTAAAAAACTGTTGGACTATTAATTTCTTTACTAAGATCATAACTTTTTTTTTTATTATTATTATCATAATGTAAATATGTATTAAGATTAAAGTAACCATGCTGGAAACTAGCAAGTACATGTATATGTAGAGAAATGAAGAGAAGGCAGAAAAGGAAATAGACTCCTATGAAATCAAACTGGATATAGTCAAACCATTTAATTGTGTTCGCTGATCAGGAAAGCAAAAGAAGCGACATATACACATAACAAAAGGTGGGATGGGAACAAACTCTCAATAAAAAATGACCCAAGCAAGTTCGAGAGAATAATTCTTATTATTTTATTGGTAAGTGATACTTTTGTACAATTCTTCACCATGTTTTTCCTTTTTTTAAAAAAAAAACTTACTTCATTGCTAGATTTTTTTTATATTGTTTGATTAATTATCATTTGATTTTTTTTGTTTATTTTTTTAAAAGATAATAGTATTACTTTTATAATATTAGCCTACGCTCATTTTTTTGCAACTCTTCTTGCTTATTTTTTTTCATTAAACTTTATTTCGTGGCTATTATTATATAGTTAAATAAAAAAATATTTTAAAAAACACTAAGTTCTTAATTCCACTCGGGCATATGAACTGGACTGCAAGTTTAATAAGTTTATTCAAATTAACCCGAGTCGATTTAAAATATTATTATCTTAGTATATAATAAAAAAGGGTTAGATCGATGCCATCTTAACTTTTTTCCCTACATATTAAACCATTTTTTTTGTTAATTAAATCACATTAAAATTATCACTCGATTCAATTTAAAATTCTAGCCAAGTAAGGGTCCAGTCCAGGTTGGGAGGTCTCTGTTTTAGCCCGCCAAGCATATAGTTTACTCTTATATTTTTTATCCGACTACGGCCGAGTTTTTTTTATAACTTACTCGTGTTTTTTTTTTTTTTTAAATGAAAAACTTAAGTATTCAATTGCTGACATCTGTTTCTGTTCAATTTACTGCATGCATACGTTCTCAATAAGGCTCTACTAATATATATGTATAGGGTGTAGCCCGGTAGGAAAACCTAATCTTGCCGATGGCTTACAAGAACCGACGGGTCTAAGGAGAAACCAGAGTATTAACCTTCAAGTCATCAAGGTGAGCTAGCCAAGGACTGAAGCCATGGGGAAGTTGATGAAAAGAGAGAATCAGAGCGACCCCAGAGTCTAGTCTTTAAGTAGACAGCTGTCAGCTCTGCATTACACTGTTCAAGGAGTTAGACCATCTTTTACAGTAAAGTCCATTATCTACATGCCCCACCACTCCATTTGCTGTTTTTTCACCTGCTGTATGCACAACATCAAACCTTCCCATGAGTTCTTTTCCGCCTAGACCTGTTCCCTAGCTGGGGAATAATCCGCACGAATCTCAAATAACCATGTACAGTTACTTGCCCCTTTCAATCAAACCCTGGATAATTAAGTACCTTCCACTCTTTCTTGGTAGATTTGTGTGTTTTTTAAGTGATCAGCTTTTGGATGTTTCATCCCAGTTTGTATCTCTAAGAAATGGTGTGTGTGTGTGTGTGTGTGTGTTGTAGAAAAAGAAAGAAGGCTAAAAAGAAATCGGAGGAGATAAGTCTTGCAAAGAACCAAGGATGGCACTTTTAATGAGATGCCATCGTAGAGAGGACACTTCCTCTATTAAGGGTAATATCCATTATTCAATATGATAAAGACCCGTCAGGCATCTCTATATTTGAGCTTTTCCAGAGGGAGAGAAATGATGTTTATCAGGTTCTGATCGTTTTTCAATCTCTTTGGCGATGCCTGTCCGTTTCAAGGCTATGATCCATCGGGTATGAACAATAAAGCTATGATAACCGTCGGTTAGCACGTGTAGCAAGTGCTTTAGAGGACAAAGGATAGTGTAATTGGTGGGTCCTATCGTATAGTGAAGGGCAAGCTAGGCAAAGGACTGGCACAGCAGCAACGAGTCCTCTTAAAAGTTAAAAGAAACTATGCATTTTCCATTTCTACCAGCTCTTTTCATGTGCTTTGCCCACTTCAGTTGAACTAACCAAATCCACGCAAAATGTTTCAATTCTACTATGTAGCAGTGCAATGGTTTTTGCCGTACGACGGTGACCCTACCACCCTGCTTCACGCTAAGCTCAAATCTTAATATAAGAATGGAGGTTTCAATTCTTATTCGCATGTATGATGTATGGCATTGCATGTTCATGCAATGCATTTGCTTATGTTGTCGGCATGGTGAAACTATGAATATACTTTCTTATTAGTGACAATTTAAACTACAATTAAAATATACTTAGTAAATATATCCTCCGATCTATGCATGTCCTACAGCCGCATAACAAATGCATCAATGGAAACGAGAGAAAACTACTAATAATCCTATCTCCACAATGCGAATCCGATATGGGCATACCAAAAACATCACCCATATTATATGGATGGCCCCTACGAAGAAGAACCATCACCTTGAGCATATGAATGCCTTCCATGTGATGCCGAAGCACCACCTCAAGTATACGATATCCTATGTAATCGTACTTATAAGACATAAATCATTGTCTATTAGTATAATATAATAATAACAAATAACATCCAATACGTAAACTTATAATAACGAGAAATTAATCTATGCTATTTTGTTGGACAAGATTTCCTATTATGGCCTTCATGATTGCATGCCATACATCTTGTTACTCAACCGAGTGTGCTTTTTTTGAATTAAATCGAGTTTTCTAGATGGGTTTGGTTTTACTCAAAGATCAGAATGAAATAATCATTCTAGTCCAACTATTTCATTCTAGTCCAACTCGTCAAGTAAAGGGTACGGTGGAATGAGATCTCCTATATATATAGTTTTATAGCTCTAAACATAATAAAAACTATTAATAAAATGAATAAAATCAATATGATTTTCATCATAACATGCAAAAATGTGTGAATATGGTCAATGAACTATATTCCATTTACTATATATACCTACACATTCATTCAATTTGATTGTCCATTGAATATCTTATTTCACGCCATGTTATGGATGGGCTTACTTGCAAAACTCTATATTAGATGTTGCATAACACTGCAGTATAATCTCTCAATCTATCCCTATTTGTTCTTAGTTCAAACTATACAGCTAGAAGCCATATTATCCCATATATAATGAAATCAAATGCATGTCTTATCCATTTGACAAAATAAGCATTACTCTCGTAAAAGGTCAAATGGACTAAATTGGAAATTGGCATTGCATGTGCACATTTCAAGATGTGATTAAAAGCTTTTGACATATTGATTATTGTATTGTCATATTAATTACCTCCATTATAAGATAATGTCAATTTTTTTTTCGGTTCACGCTCAAACTATTCTTTATATATTGGGTCTAGCTTGCATATATTTGCAAAGCACACATCAAATTTAAACCTTGAAGCTTCATAATATATCTTTATCAAACATTATTTGCAAACAAGTCTTTGAATTTGCCATTGAAGTTGCTTATAAAGTGTAAAGCACAATACCAATGATATTCTAAAGGCTCATGCCATATATTTTTTTTCCATTTTATTCTTAAAACTTGCATGTCTGTTTGATATTATACATATATTGATATGGTCACCAATAATGTATCACTACAAGCAAAGTAAAGCTATCTCCAGTTGTAATTATTTTCCTCTTTAACCAGAGGAAATGCCAAAGAGAATGTCTTATTATTTGCATTAAAATCAATTATAATCAACAACTTCTCATCAAACATCTCATATACATGTGTGCCGTCAATACTAATAAGTGACCTACAAGACTTGAACCCTTCAATCACAAGTCCAAATGACAAAAAAAAAAACCTCTCCAAAAAATAATTATTTCATTATCAAGATTTTAATTATGATCCCTCACAATAACAATGCAGGGATTTTATTCTTTGATTGCCAATAATAATTTAGGGAATATTTCAAATGACTTCTCATATGAATTGAAAAGTTACTCAAACACCTTTTATTTTGCTTCATATGCCTTATCATAGAAAGTTTTATACTTGTAATGCAATTTTATTTCATCTAGAATACTCGTCATTGTCATGGAAATATTAGCATTCACAAGTGTTGAAACAACATTAGTAATAAATTTTGCATCTTTGATCTTTTATGGCACCTTCCATGTAAGTACCATAACATTTTAGTGCTTGAATATATTGTAATTGCATAAAGGTTGTTGTTGAACAATGAACTTGATATTAAATTGAATGTGCAAATATTACCATTGAACTGCATTCACTAAATCATTTTTAATTCTGAAAGTTTATATGACCACCAAATCAATACCACCAACTAAATGTTTATGACTAAGCGCCTAATTATTGCAAACTATAGCATCAACTCCAATATCATCCCCAATTTCAGGAACACGAGGTCTTATGATCTCGTTATCACCACTATCACCTAGCTAAATTGAACCCATCATATCATTATCTTTATCTTTATTATTATTGTGCTTGAAGGAGTTGTACCTAGCTTATGGATTCTCAAACAAACTTTGATCACCCCTTTACAGCATATCATGCATCAATGACAAGTTTAATCCACTACTTGTTGTCCTAGATGAACCAACAAATTATTATGCTTTTCTTTTTATTCGAGTAAATGTGGAGACGAAGACAAGAGTTAGATCATGCTACATAATAAAAAAGGAGATGATTTGTTTAGATCAACTACCAACATATAACTTCATCATGTTCAATCCACTTCATCATGTCACCTGAAATCAGTACAAGATAATATTAAAACTCCCCAACATGACACCTCTAAATAATTTAAACTTCAACATTATTATAATTCCACCCAATTTTTTGATATATAAATTGTTTAATATTCACTAGAGACATTCCTATAATAGCATTCAACATATTGTTTTCACCATTGAAAGTAATATTGTTGTCCAATTAAAGAACAATAAGACCACCATAATGACATAACATAAACATATTATAAGACATTATATAAAGCAAGAAAACCTATTTTTATCAATTAGACATAATTTAAATAAAATTATATAAAATCAATTACAATCGCACCAATTTGTAGCTAATTTATCACAATTAAAACAATGTATAAATTACAACAATTAGTTCTAAAATTCAACACAAATCTTAATGGATGTAATTTCAAAAATAATTTATGATATTTTCATGCTCAATTGCATGAAATCAATCATAATTGCATCAATTCATAGTTAATTTATCACAATTAAAACAAGATACCAAATTACATCACTTAATTCTAAAATTCAACGCAAAGCTTAATGGATCTAATTTCAAAATAATTGATGTTATTTTCATGCTCAATTGCATGAAATCAATCATAATTGTTTCAATTTGTAGCTAATTTATCATAATTAAAACAAGATACCTGATTACAACAATTAATCCCAAAATTCAACACAAAGCCTAATCAATCTAATTTCTATCTAATTAATGTTATTTTCATGCTCGCTTGCATGAAATCAACTTAATTGGATCAATTCATAGCTAATTTATCACAATTGAAACAAAATCACCAATTACAACAATTAAACCCTAATTGATCTAATTTCTACCTTATTGATGTCAATCATGCCTAATTGTATCAATTAAATTCTAATTTATCAATTCAACAAACCCTAATACATCAAACCCAACCATAAACAATAATAAAATGAAAAACCCAAACAATAATGAATTAACTATGAAACCCATAAAATTAAAAGTGATATAGGATATTTACCTTGATTTATCAACTAGAGAGTGGTGGCATTATAGTGGTTGTGAATGGGGAGTGGTGGCAACATTGGGGCAATGGTTTTCAATTAAAAAAACGACCGAAGAAAAGCTTGAAGACGAAGAAATCTTTTGGGTGTGATAAAGCTACAAATGATCAATTCATAATGGATTTTGGGCTTGAGACACATCAAATGGTGGAATAGAGGGTGCGGGCATCGAGGCCGGGGGGGGGGGGGGTGCATGTTTTTACAGTTCAGAAATATAACATTTTAATTTTTATCAATTGACTATAAAACTCATAAAATTAAGAGTAATATAGGATGTTCATCTTGATTTATCAACCAAGAAATGGTGGTAGTGTAGTGGTCATAATCGAGGATTGGTGGCAATGGTTTTTGGTTAAAAACGATTGAAGAGATGCTTGAAGATGAAGAGAAGAAGTTTTTTTGTTTTGTGTGATAAGGTTGTAAATGGTCACTTCACAATGGTTTTTGGTCTAGAGACAACTACAGAAGGCGAAAAAGAGAGTGTGAGCAATGGCCGGTCTAGAGGGAGAAGAAGATATCGTGTACAACCTATATTATTTCACCAAAACTTTTTAAAATAAGTCATTTTGCCAAAAAAAAAATTATGAACAGTGCTACTTTTCAAAAAAAAATCGAAGGAAAGTGCAAGGATGAACCCAGAAAGCTAGCTCTAAGGTTATGAAATATAGAAATGCAGATTGGAGAGTTCGAAACATGATGGCAACTAGTCCCTGAATTTCCAAAAGATCCCGTGGTTTTCTAATCAAAGGGGAGACGCTGGAATCCTACTAGCTGATCTCTGGAGTTGAAGCCAGAATTTAAGGAAGCCATAACTCACCATCGTCTATTTTCCCCGGTGGCCAAGAATTACGCCATGGTTCCATTCCACGCTAACGAATCATAATAAGATTTTCCCAATTGCAACAAACATGGTCACCCAAATAAGCGGCAGAAGACTTCTAAAACAGTATTCCAAATGATTTGTGAAGTAGCATTTCAGCAAAGAAATAACACTGCCACAAACATAACCTACGAGTACTCTAAACTGCTAATTCTCGAAATATTGAAGACTCTCTCGTAACATTCATAAAAACTGAATTCATTGACGTTCAACGAGGTCAATTCTTTTGACAACAAATCATGTTAACTCCATCAAAATCATACCAAATCTCCATAGGACAAATATCATGGGTGTGCTGAACAAAATACCAAGACAATTAGGTATACCACAAAGACGACCAAAATTCAAACCTCATTTTGATTATATATTTCAATCTGGACCATCGTCCAAGGGGGTTTCCCGCCATGGCCGAACCTAATAAATAACACAACATATAAGATCAAGGGCATCAAGCAGATACACCCAGGATTCTGCCAGACATTTTATTATCTCACTCAGAAAACAAATAAATAATAAAAATGGGTTTAATCAGAAAACCAGAACATCTCAGATTCCACAATCTCAGTCTTAAATGAACATGTAATACCACCCACGTCCAATCCAACACTGGATATTTCAATGGCTTCTCACTCAAGAGGACCAATTTATGCGGTGAAATCTTCAAAAGGTTTGAAGAAAAGGGTATACATATTAATGCCAACTCTAATTATAATAATATGCGACGAGAATAATAATAATAATAAAAAGGACATCCCGTGACCAAAAATAGAGCAATAGTAGACGGCGTAGCATGAGCTTAGCATCCTGCAGAAGTCACCCTTCACTCCCCCCTCACGATATGCAGACACAGATAGAGCATATACTTAGTGCCACAAGTCAAAAAATCATGTTTCCTCCTGAAGTCTGGAGGTAATCTGACCCCAAAGATTTTAAAAAGTAGCTGAGGGGCAGTAAGGGGAAGTAAAACCAAAACCCCCCCTCTTAAGAACAGCAACGTCATGCCACCACAAATAGTTATGGGATAAAAAGGGACACTCCCATAAGAACATACATATATCCCAACAAACTCATGCTACTAGCTCAAAGTCATGAAGGTTCTCTTTTTTTTTCTTTTCTTTTTTTCCTTTTTTTTCCTTTTGATTTCTCCCTTCAAGTTATTGTTATCTTTAAAAAGTTTTTTTTTTCCCTCCTTTAACACCAACTAACTCGCTTCCTTTTTGCCGGACAGGAAACCATGTTTCACTGTGCCGATGCAAGACCCACTACCTTCAACAAAATCCAAGACATCCACCAGTTTAATCAAAACCCTCAGTGCCCACTTTCCTCCAGTATTTCGTAAAATGCGTAGTACACATTTTACTTACTTGAATTTCTTGATGAAGTGGGGAGATCCAAATCTCCTTGAAATCTGTTTTCATCAATTCCCTTGCTGCTAGACAGCTGTGACTGGCTATTAAAATCCCCAGACAATGATCTACCAAGAAAAGCTTCAGTACGAACATCTGCTTGACTCCTCACATTGCTATGGCCAGCAGTCATCTCCTCCAGAGATATGCCTTGGACATTGGCTACCAGCATGTCATGGCCGGACTTCTCACCAGACTGAGGGCTGGAAACATTAGGAAACTGAATAGGAGTTGTCATGATCCACCTCATCCAATCATTTCGCTTCCTCACCTTCTCGCCCTAAAATACAACAGGAAAATAGAATTAGTGAAGGTAAGACATAGATCACATTATTAAATTCTGATAAACTTGGCATGTATATCTGAGTGCCTAAATCATGCGCTCCTAAATGTGACAGGGTTCAGAATTGAGGACCGGAAACTAATTAGGATGGGAAATCACAAAACCATTATTTTGTAACTTGAAAATTTCAACAACAGCAGATCTCAATGTACAGAAAAAGGCACCTGTATTTCGACGACACTTGAATTTC
This sequence comes from Populus trichocarpa, assembly GCF_000002775.5. NCBI lineage: Eukaryota > Viridiplantae > Streptophyta > Magnoliopsida > Malpighiales > Salicaceae > Populus > Populus trichocarpa. The sequence continues at coordinate 7,934,054 of NC_037289.2, read as the reverse complement.
TTATAGCATCCAGTATAAGTTGGATATTGTCAGTCAAAAGCAAAACCTGAACCATAAGCCACAAGAAGATATTGTTTTTAAGTTAACAGCATATGAAAATACAGTCGCAAAATCAAGACACCATGACCTGTACAGCCATTAATAAATCATTAGTGGGTTTCAGTGTCTTAAAGGGGAAGAACTCAGAATCAGCATGGTATAGATGTACACACAAGCATACAAAGATAGCAAACAACCAAACAGTTCACATGCTGACAAGCTCAATACAGCAATGGAGATATTAGAATCCCTCAAATTAATTTAAAAGACACGCAAGAATGACAAAGGAAACAAAGTATGTAGCCTGACCTAAATCCCAACAGATCAGAAGCTCATGACAGCAATCCCCACATAGCATGGAATAATCATTCAAGTTTATTTCACAATTTATAGATCTGAGAGTGCCATCATACAGGGAAAAAAAAAACAGGAAACAGAATGCCATTATGTCTGGAAAGCATAACCATTACCACCTAAAGATTAAATTTATAATGTCAACATCCCAATGAAAACAGAACGACATATTAAGCACAGCACTGATAAATGGTTCTAACTAGGCATGAATCTAAGCAGCAAATAATTACTTCAACCAGAAATTATGGGTATTAAAAATTTTATTCCGATAATGCAGAAACTCAGACACAAAGAAAGAAGCAATTGTAAAATAATGGAAAACTTTCTACAAAATTATATCTGCATAGCTTGTGTAATATAGGAAATTATAATTATGTCTATAAACAAATTATCTATTAAGGTATTACATGAAGCAATGCACACAAACCAAGGTCAAAATGATGTATAATGTAAGTTGTGACTCAAAAAAAAAATACAATTCTATCACCTCATCCATAAATTAATCTTCAATACAACATATCTCAAGACAATAGACAAAAAATGAGGAACAAATATAATGATATACAGAATAAATTAAGTGCAATTTACTAAACTAGGTAGATTTTGAAGAATAAGGCTGGGCCTCCACGCAACAGTAATATTGTTCTGTTGTGACCTAGAGGTCATGGAGAAGCACTGTATATTTGACTCTCCCCAAACCCTCCCACAATGCAAAAAGAATCAAGAACTAAGGCCGCCCTCTCTTTTCAGAAAAACAGCAGGAAAAAAAAGATTTTGAGCAAAAGAAAAATCATAACTATATAGTTCCATCCGCTTGACAAAATTTTCTATTATCGTCCATACACCAATGCTCTTACAAGTGGATGAATATAGAAATTGCTTTGCAGATGACAAGAAAGCAAAATTGTTGTATTTTTATGTATTTTTGCATACAAGGGTAATTCTGTAATTTACACATTTGCTCAAATATTCTACGTGTAGGCTTTTATGTTTTGTTTCAGTGTCTTATTAGCCCTTAATTACATAGGTTTAAATAAGAAGGACCTCTACATAAAATTCTGTGATCGTTCACTAGAGAATCAGAGTTTTGAATAAATTTTCCACCTATATGCTTGCAATCTATCATGGGTGTAACTTCTAAAAACTCATGATGCTCTTTTTCCTAGGTGTTACTCCTAGAAAACCTACAAGTGTCAGTAAACCTATAACTTTCAGCAAACAAACCCTCATATATCTATATCCAAATTTCAATTTACAAACTCCTAAACCCTTCTTCAATTTAAACTAGTAGGACAGAAATTTCAGAAGTTGTCTTGAGTCACCATTCATCAATCCCAGTGAAGTTTTAGTGGAATTTCCTTTGGCATTCCTATAATCTACAGACCAAATTACCTATTTCATAGCTACCTACTTCCGAATTTCCAGCTAATGCTAACTCTGGGCACACAAAATTGATACTTGAATTATAGCATAATAAAATCACCAAGGAAAAAAAGGACCAACCATGCAGCATGTAAGAGATTGAACATGAATCTTAGAGAATATTGACTCTTGGAAGAGAATAGGTAACAGAATGATATTAGGGAAAACCAATTCGTCAGCAACAAAATAGATAATCTACTAGTTCTTCTCAACCTTTCAATGCAGAATGAGAAAAGAGACAGAAGATATATATCAGAGTGAGAACTTAGTATTTAAACTACCATGACACTAAAAAGAATATAATTCAGACTCCCAAAGAGTATGTCTATAAATATTAGAAACAAGCACATTGATACTCTAAAACATGGCATGAAAATTACACAAAAAAAGTAATTCAAAAGAAAAAAAAGCTTCAAGAAACAACTTCAGCCTTTAGCTAATTCAATCAGATATTTCATCACTGATAAGAAGACATGACCTTCACATGTATACTCTAGAGAAATGTATTGGATTCCTGGTCTGAAATGCTGGCTGTAAAAACCTTACACCACTATTAACTGTCACAAAAGAAACCAGGATATCCAAAGAGAGAACAAAATGCAGGACATATTTAAATAATTAGGAAGTGGTTATCAGGTATAGGTAATTTCATCAGCAACAAAATAGATAATCTACTAATTCTTCTCAAAGAGACTTGATATATATCACAGGGTGGGAACTCAGTATTTAGACTACCATGACACTAAAAAGAATATAATTCAGACGCCTAAAGAGTCAAAACTACTAACCCAAAGTGTATGTCTATAAATATCAGAAACAAGCAAATTGATACTCTAAACATGGCATGAAAATTACAAAAAAAAAGTACTTCAATGAATAAAAAAGTTTCTAGAAACAACTTCAATCTTTAGCTGATTCAATCAGATACTTCATCATTGGTAAGAAACATGACCTTAACATGCAGGCTCTAGTGAAATGTATTGGAGTCCTAGTCTGAAATGCTGGCAGTAAAAACCTTACACCACTATTAACTGTCACAACAGAAACAAGGATATCCAAGGAGAACAAAATGCAAGACATATTTAAATAATTAGGAAGTGGTTATCAAGCATAGGTAATTCATCAGTAACAAAATAGATAATCTACTAGTTCTTATCAACCTTTCAAAGCAGAAAGTGAAAAGAGACAGAAGATATTTATCACAGGGTGTGAACTCAGTATTTAAACTACCATGACACTAAAAAGAATATAATTCAGACTCCTAATGAGTCAAAACTACTAACCCAAAGAGTATGTCTATAAATATCAGAAACAAGCACATTGATACTGTAAAACAAGACATGAAAATTACAAAAAAAAAGTACTTCAATGGAATAAAAAAAAGTTTCTAGAAACAACTTCAAACTTTAGCTAATTCAATCAGATACTTCATCATTGGTAAGAAGACATGACCTTAACATGCATGCTCTAGTGAAATGTATTGGAATCCTAGTCTGAAATGCTGGCAGTAAAAACCTTACACCACTATTAACTGTCACAAACTAAACCAGGATATCCAAAGAGAAAACAAAATGCAGGACATATTTAAATAATTAGGAAGTGGTTATCAAGCACAGGCATAACCAAGAGAAAAAAATCATCATAAAAATGAACCAATATCACGATTACCCAAAGCAACTCACTTTGTTGAAGCTTGCTATCAGTTTAATAGGCACCCAGCCTTGATCATCCATGTTCTTCCGCAAGTATAAATCTTTAATTAAATTTTCATTACTGCAACAAACATTTATGAGGAGAAATTGTTAACTTCCCAATAAAACCCATTATACTGACACAAATAAACCACAGGAACATGTGTACAGAAGCAAAACAAGAAAGAAGCACCTGAAATAATAGTCTATCTGACGCAATATCTTATTATGCAACTGGGGATCGGAAGAGAAAAAAACAGCATGAGGTGGTATTGGTGCCGCAATAATAGGCACACCTCTCATAGAATCTGGATGCGGGGCAACATAATATAGCGGCGATCGCATATCTGGAAATAGATTGAGATATTAGAGCAGACCCATGTGTTAGCCATAACAGAACTGGAAACAGATATGGTTTACCAGGGAACCCCATGGGGCTGAAAGGCCGGACTGGTGGGGGTGCAACAAAAGTAGTAGCAGCTGCAGGTGGTGGTGGAGGTGGTGGTGGATGCCTCATAAGCCTTGCGGAAACTCCTGGTGATGGCTGCACATGGCCACCATCCCTATTAAAATTTCGATGAGCATTCCAATCTTGATTTGAACGATCTTGATCATTTCTCCTGCCACCATAACTATGATGATGAGAACCATCTCCTCGAGAATGTGGCCCACCATTACGGTTCCTGAATGAATTGCGTTGTTGTGGATGATCATTAAAGCTACGGGATTGGGAATTCCTTTGCCCATGGTCCCCAGAAGAAGAGTTATTTGAATGTCCTTCACCTGTCGTGCCCTGTGATCCTGGTGACTGAGGAGCACCACCATTAGAAGTTGTGTTAGCACCACTGCGCTTCATTGACCTTTGGCGTACTGGCACTATATGGTTTGAAGTTGAATTAGTGTTTGCACTATTGGCAACTTGTTTCTGCGAAGATGAGGATGCAGTTCCAATTCCCTACATTAAACAAAAAGCACAAATTAAAACAAGCACTCATGTATGAGCAACCAAATAATTGAACTGGGTATATATTACGCACAAAAATGCTCCATTTCATAGCCGAGTTCAAAGAGAACCACAAGTTTGCCTTTTGTGTTTCTAGTTATAAAGGTCGAAAACCCACTCATTCATATCAAATTTTTAATAACCCCAATTTTATTGAGAAAAAAACAAGTTTGTTGTTTGGGTTTCTCCAACTAGTTTCGGATTGAAGTTCAGTTGCTGCTGCTGCTGCTCGTGTTTTGGTATCTATAAATTCAACAATGCAGTAAAATTAAGATAAATATTTAAGTTGTGATTACTTTCAAAAAATAGTTTTCTTGTTTCCATATGTAGTTTATTATTTATTATTAAAAAGACTTTTCCATCGAAAATCAAGCAAACATATTTATTAAGTACAAACTTTCCAAAATAGTAAACAAGGGCTTTGTTTGGCACAAATTGAAAATAACAAAAAGAATGATCATAAAACATTAGATGAACCAAACAAGACCCCTTATTTTTATAGTGGAGAATTTGGAAAACAACCATTATAGTGTTTTCCAATTTTCTGAAAAAGTGAAGAATTTGAAAACACATGTTTAAAGGAAAATAATTTTCTTTTTCAGTTAATAAAAGTGTTTTCTTTAGTTTTCTATTTCTTACAAAAAAATTCTAAGAAGGTTTCCACAAGTAAATGCAACCTTAGGTGCCTAAAGACTCCATTTTAATTTCTTTCAAATAATATACACCAAGCTTAAAAAGTAGACATATAATCCAATCAGTCCAACTAATCACATTTGACTAACATTTCCCTGAGCTTGCGAAATAGAGATCAACGATGATAAATCAAATATACCTCACTTAGATGTCTTTTTTTTTTCCTAACTAAGAGGAGTTACTAGCCATACCAAAAATTTAAGCAATAAATCCAATAATACAGTTTTTTTGTCCCTCAAGCTCTACCAAAGTAACCAAGCTCATAAAAAAGGAGAATTTTTCATGTTTTGGTCTAGACAGCTCATATGAAAGACAGAAATTCATCGACTCTCATTCTACACCAATTTTGTTTCTAAAACTTAATACGCTACGCTAATCTGAGTAGACAGCTAATAAATATTTTAAGAACAAATGTAAATCTCGCATCCATGCCAAGAATTCAAGAAAATACCCCAGATAGTACATTTTTCAATGCACCTCAATTAATATAGGCAAATAAATAGCAAAAAAATACCTTTACATTATTTTTCTTTCTAAGACTTTACACACTAATCTCAACTAAATAAAACAAAATTTTCCACCAGGCAACCAAAACAAAGAAAATCAAAATATAACGCCAATCAACTACTAGGAAATTATAGTACATTAAATTAACAAATATTACATTTACTTAACCAAATGAAATGAAATTAATTTCTATTCGAACCTGTGAAACAGAGACAGAAGATGATGATCCATCGGATAATGAGCCCTTCAAAGAATCAGAAGATGATTTTGTCGAAGAAGAAGCCCTAGCAGCTGACTCAGATAAAGCAGGCCAAGAATCAGCCCCCATAACATTCCCAATCTCCACAGGACCATTACTAGCTGTCAATGGCTTGTTCCACACCGGTCTCTTACTCGCATTATTCTCACTCTCCACACTCTCTTCCTCCACCACTAAAACCGCAGCCGCTTGCTCCGCCACCGTTGAAGCAGTAGAAGAAAATTCCGATTCAGCACCGCGCACGATTCGTGCCCACGGTGGAGAAACCTGCTTCCCGGCTGCCCGTCGCGATTGTGGACTACTCACCGGATTACTGCTGCTACTGATGTTATCGGCGGCGATTGTGTGACGTGGAGAGTGATCGGCGGCGGCGATGCTGTTTGGGTTAGAATTAGTTAAGGTTGCCATAAATTAAATTACTAAAAAAACAGGCAGTTAGGGTTTGTCTGTTGCTGTTAGTGATCAAACTTTTGTAGCTGATCGATTGAAAAGGGGCAAAAAAGGAATTGGATTGATAAAAAAAAAAATTTTGATAAGTGGAGAGAAATTAGGGTTTCGATTATTCTGATAATGTGAGAAAGAGTGAGATTTTAGTTTTTTCTTAAGGAAAAAAAAAAGATTGAAGACTGAGAGAAATCGGAAATAGAAAGATCGCAGTGAGCGAGCGTGGTGGCTCTCTCTCTCCCCCTCTGTTTCTTTTTTCTTCTCTTTTTATTTTATTGCTGTTTTGTTTATAAAAAAAATTATTTTGTTCCTTCTGTCAAATTTCTTGTTGTTGGTGGCCAAATTGTACTTTAAATCCTCGTAATTATATAGTGCTTCATTTTGGTCTCTTTTATGAATACGTTTCGATATAAACCCTATTTTTTCAAAAACTTGCAACCCAACTCTTCACATTAAAGCAACTAACCGATAATATTAGCTAATGATAATGGGTCTAACTATTTATTGTTTATTTTTAATGATGTATGAGATTTCTTTTTTTATGATTTATGAGATTTCTTTTTTTATGATTTATGAGATTTTGTAAGACTAAAATTTTTCAAGAACAAGATATATTATAAAATTGAGATATATATTATCTTTATTAATTATTTAATTACAAAATAACATTTTTAGAGCCTGTATATGTAAATAGATTTTCTATGAAATGATCAGGAAGATATGTAGTCTCAGGGTAATAAAATAAAGGTGTTCCAAATTGTGTTTAACTAAAAATCAAAGTAGAATATTGATAAATTCTGAGGGACTGAATTGTAATGTGCCATTGCTGGTTTGTTTGGTTGGTTGCTTAGCTCTAGGGGGTTCTATCAAGGTGATCTCTTGGATGCGTGCTTTTCCGTAAATAGCCCTAATTTTAGGTTGTTTAGGTGTGTGATCGATGTACTGTTGATGTAGGGGTAAAATACGTAAAGTAAAAACTAGATGCTGCGTTCTCTTGTTTAACTGTAAAATAGAAATTAGATGACGTCAGGCTTCAGTATAACTAACCGTATCCGCATACGGTTATTGGAGTTTTTTTTAAGTGATTTTTATTTATAAATATATTAAAATAATATATTTTTTATTTTTTAAAAATTATTTTTAAAATTAGTGCATTAAAATGATTTAAAACACCAAAAATATATTAATTTAAAACAAATAAAAAATTAAATTTTTTTTAAAATATTTTTAAAACAAAAAAATTAATTACATAATTTTTTGATCTATTAAAAATATAAAATATTTTATTATGTGAATTACAAATAACAATTTCCCCTGTTTTTTTATTCAGTATTATATTTACTGTCTTGACTGTGCATTTGTTGTCAATGAGGTTAAGTTATCTTTTAGGTTCGATAATATATTTATTGTCTTTTATAAATATTTATACTTGCTAATACATTTCTTTATATATTATTTGTTTTAGGATAGAATGAGTCTTATGCATTAATATGAATTTTAGTTTGACGATTTGTTTTTTTTTTAAGAAGATAATGATAGATATCTTTTATTTTATTTTATTTTATTTTATTGACAGAGAGAAATATATATCTTTTGGATTTTTTATTCTTGTTTTTTTAGAATAGATGGATACTTATTCTTGTAAAATATGATTTCAGATTGTCTAGCTATTATTATCTCCTATAAATAATTAAATAAAAAAATGAACAATAACATAATATTAATTTTTTAATGCAAAATTTTCTACAAAAATATGACATTAACATCTTAATTAAAAGCCCGTTTGGTATTGTAGTATGAGTTATTTTTTAAAATGTTTTTTATTTAGAAATATATCAAGATAATTTTTTATTTTTTAAATTTTATTTTTAATATTAGTAAGTCGAAACTACCTAGAAAGAAAAAAAATTAAAATAAAAAATTTTTTTTTTTCAAGAAAATAGAAAAACAAACAATCAATAGCTTGGATTATAAGGGTTTTTTTCTCATTTATTTTTTCAACATTTTTTTTTATTGGTAACCTGGCACATAACTTGCAATTAGAATCCAATGGCAAACAATGAAACGCAGCGTATATGCAAGAGTTTGAAGGGAAAATATTTTGAATCCCCGGAAAGTTTATCATGCACATTTTCATTGTATGAAAACAACACCCTTGGAATAACTTCTCGATAGGGTTGTTGCTTTTGGATATGCTTAACATGTGTGTTATGACGTGGACAACATGGAAAGGTATTTTTTTTAATTATTTTTTTTATTAATATAGGTGTCTGGTAACTTTGATTAATCTCACGGGATCTGAAGTTAACGACCATGTAAGTTTTTAGTGACCTTGAGATTTGTGGGACTCGAACTAGTAATTTTTAAAAAACAAATCTAAAATCTGAAGAGTTAAATTATAGTTTTCTAGAATATTATATATATATTATTGGTCTTAGAACAGGTTGTTTTCCTCCAACGCCAAAAGAGTCCATTATCATTCACCTCCAGCCCTGCCCGTGCCCATGCCCATGCCCGGCGACATTTCTTTGATGATGGCTTGACAAAAAGTGACATGAATCATGAGAAGAATGCTTCCATTGCGTATTAAAACATATTTAAAGGGGTCTTGCTTTTACTGTTGCGTTTACATAGATACATGTGGATTTTAGGAGTAACTTTTTTATATATTTTTAATTTAATCACCAAACTTTTATTTTGTAGAACCCCAAATTTAATCACCTAATTTTTTTAATCAAATTAATTAAGATTTAATCTTGTTATCAAATTTCTTTTACTTCTTTAAATACATAATCATTTTTCAATATTTTTTTTCATGTTAAAGAAATTTAATCCAGCACGCAATATTACACGGGCCACCAATCTAGTGTGATTCTATTTATGATACCCAAATGTTTCTCATAACTATAAACATGCCTGTTTTTATTATTATTAGCATATTATGGTAGATATTAAAAAATCATCTTAATGTAATAGTTTAAACTGTTAGGTGAGACTCTAAAATATAATTTATATTATTCTTTAATTATAAAATAATAGCCGGTACTGTAGTTTTTACTGGCAGCTTGAGCCTAGACAACCACTCACATGTAGCAGAAGAAAGTAACGTTTCGCATTACTGCATTTTGGCCAGATAAAGTTATATCAAAATCATATTTTTCCTTCACAAGATTTTGAGAATAAGAATATAAGGAGGGAGAAGTTTTCATTCATAGACTCCTTTTTTGTGTGTTTTTTTTTTTTTGGGAGGACGGGTTTTGTTGGGGTGTTGGGTAGACGTGGTTATTTAGAGGGTGTTTGAGAGTGTGGTTGTGGTTGTTTTTCAAAGTGTTTTTCACTCAGAAAAGTGTGCCAATAATATTTTTTTATTTTTTAAAAATCATTTTTGAGATCAACACATCAAAATGATTTGAAAACATCAAAAATATATTACTTCAAAGCAAAAAAAAAAATTCAAATTTTTTCGGGATTTTGAAAGGCACTCCCAAACAGGCACTAAATGTCGCACTTAAATGACATTTAGTGCCTTAACCAGTGCTATTGGGAGGGTGACTGTAGTAAGGGTCACAAGGATAGCTAGGTAGCTAAGGTCCCTCGGGTTGTTCTCAGAGAAGAACCTTCATGGAATGTAAAGTCAGATTAAGCGTAGACAGGGCTGCTAAATGCCATTTACTGCGCGCCTTAATCAGTGTTATTGAAGGTGTGACTGCGGATAACCCTATAACTTCACAAGGATAGTTTGGTAGAGAAAAGGTCCCTAGGGTTGTTCCGAGAGAGGGGCCAAAGAAGACTGCCATGCAATGAAGAAATTAGAGGAAAAAACAAAAAAGAATTTTCTATCTTTTCACGTTTGAGCATTTTCTCAATGTTTCTATGAGAAAAGGAGTTGGTTTGGTCTCCTTGCACCATATATTCAACGACCATTCATTAAAGTCAATAATAGCACAAACAGCTCCAACAATTTAGTTAGAGAAAGACAGATCAATCTATAATTGCCTAGGAACTTTTACCCTAGCAGTGGTCACCAAACCTTTGTTGAAGTTTTTGGTATGTTAACGCTTGATTTAGATTTAACCTAATTTTCATGAATATAAAAACTAAAGATTATTTTTATATATATGAAGTGATTTAACAAATGTTTCAACACATATATAAAAATTGCATAATGATTTTATAAGTTTAAAAATTATGAACGAAGAAGCAAGCATGAACATATATATATTAGACTGATGAGCAAATATATTTAGTTTATCGTCACAAAAATATGCTAAACGAAAAATATCCAATAAAAACCATACATGTTTAAAACTATAAACATGTAAAAGCATAACTGATAAACAAACATGCTTTCAACATAAAAATAATAATAGAATACTACTATGAATACTAAATATATATTCAAACTTGCAATTAATATAAAATAAAAAATTATAGCATGCATACTAATAATAAAAATTAACTATGTTTAAATTAAAACAAGAAAAATATTTACTTGTCGAAGCTCTTTAAAATAATAAATCTTTTGTTATTGTAAAAGATAAATCATTTGTCCTTAAAACTTTATTGCTCCTTATTTGTGCAACTGTGATATCTACAATATGTTTTCTACGATTCTAACAACATCACCTTGGCTTAGAGATACTTCTAAATAAAATATTTTAACCAAAGATTATGTAACTCAAATATCTCTCGATAATATGAATCTAAGCTATAGATTTAGAAGGAAAACTAAATCATAAAAAAGAAAAGAAAAATACTAAAAATAAGGTGAGAAAGAATCTGTAAAATAAAAAAATTCAAGTTAGAAACTCTTCTTTCACCCCTTTTTTTATAGGGAATTTTGGAAGTTAAAAAGTTGAAGAATTAATTCTTACCATTATCAACTATTGATTAACTACCATAAATCAAAAATTAAATTTAAAAAATCCAAGAGTTCTTTGAATGGAAATCCAAGGATTCTTTGAAATTAATTTTTTATTCACCCATAATTTGTTTATTCAAAACAAGTTTCCGACAAAAATAACTGTAAAAACGAAGCAACCTAAGCTCTAGAATGACTAAAGTAAACATAGAAAAAAGGCTAGAAAAATATAGGAGAAGAAGGCAAAAGAGTTAATTACTACTTGGTGTGATGAACATCTTCCCTAAAACCCATTTTTATACTAAAACTTGATGTAATATTAATTCTGAATGGTTTTTTAAAAAATTAGGTTTTGTAATTTTCTTTGTTTTACTTTATATCGAGCTATCCCAATCTTATAATCTAAATTGTGAGTTTAGCGAGTTAGCTCGGATGGGATCGATTCTTTTTTTGGCTTATAATTGTTATCCTTGTATCCTTTTGATGTATGTTTTGTGTATTTTAATTTTATCATTCAATATTTGATTAATTAAAAATATTTGAGCTTCGAGGTTTTTTCAAATTTAGTGTTTTTGGCCAAATAACAAGTTTAATATGTTAACATAAATTGACATTATTATTTTTAGGGGTTTTTTTTTTGCGATTTTATCATTCAATATTGTTTTTTCTTCTTATTTAAAACACGCTTGCATTGATTGAACAATTTTTTTCTCAAAAATCTTTTTATCCAACCTGTGGTGAAACGTGGGTCACTCAACTAGTATTATTTTAACAATAGATGGATCCTCTTAGTGCAATTAAATTGACAAATAAAATTATTACTACACTATTAAAAGAATTGAGGGTCAGTTTCACTAATCATATGATTAGTGAACCAAGTTAATATATATTTTTAATTGTTTTATAACAACTTCGTATTATAACTTAGTTGGTTGAAGCGCGTGTGTCAGTAGTTAAAGGTTGTGAGTTTAATTCTCGCTAGCAGCATTATTTGTTTTTAGGCAACAAGAAGGAGCAGATGACAAAAAAATACTAGCTTAGGCCCGCAAATCTTCCTAAGGTCCACATGCTTGAGCTTTGTTGCAATAGGTCATTTGAGTTTTTTATTGGCCTTTTAGGTTTTTTTATTCTCTCTTTATTTTTTATTATCTTTTGTTTATTTAATGTGAGATTTATATTTAATTTTATTATTTAGTATTAAATTTATAGTAAATTAATTTTTGTATTTTTTATTATATAATAAAATAAAAAAGTTAATTCGATCTAGTAGAGTTCATAACTTGAGTAGTGAGCTTACCGAATTGCCTAAGTTTAACTTCACCTGTTTTCTTTTCCTTCGTTCTTTTTCTTTGGATTTCTCCAGATAATAAAGTCATATCGAAACATTTCAGATGCAATATCTATAAATGCGTGGAATTGATTATTTTTCTGATATATATATATATATATGTATATATATATATATATATATATATATATATATATATATATTGTAGAATTTGGTATTGGAGGCTCATTTAGATGTAATTATCATATTTTTCAGGGTTTTGAACTCATCAATGTCTTGGACACCAAATCTTTGCCTCACCTCCTCCTACACGATAGTATAGTATAATTCAGTCCAATACGGTCTCTTCCAGTGCCATTAATTTGCTCAACAAAATCACATGGTCTCGCTGTATAATAATAAATAACGGTCCCTACGGTCTCCTCGACATTGTTCCATCCTCTCATTTACTTCAAATTCAGCTTCTGCGCAACACAAGCCTTTGGCTTTTCTAAACAATAAATTCTTCATTATCTATCCCTCCCTTGCGCTCTAAGAACCACAGAAAGGAAAGAAGGGAGAAAGATCGGTTTAGAATAGCAAAATATAGCCAAGAAAATGAGTACTGGAGGGAAGGACTACAGAGACCCGCCACCAGCTCCTCTATTAGACATGGAAGAGCTGAAGCAGTGGTCATTCTACAGAGCCTTAATTGCAGAGTTCGTCGCTACCTTTCTCTTCCTTTATATTGGTGTAGGCACTGTTGTTGGTTACAAGGGAGTTCATAACAACTTGTGTGATGGTGCTGGCTATCTTGGTGTTGCTTGGGCTTTTGGGGGCATGATTTTTGTGCTCGTCTACTGCACGGCTGGAATTTCTGGTACCATTCATGGCTTTATTTTTTTTCACAGCAGCATTTTAGCGATGGAAAACAATTTTCTTTTTCCATTTTCAGCTTTCTTCTAGTTTTTCTTTTCAATCAGAAAATATGTTAGTTTTTAAAGTCTCTGATATTTTTCCAACTCAAACTAGAAAATATGTTTATATTATAACAAAATAGAAATAGCGTTCAAATTTCTAGTAAATCCTAGCATTTTCTAGGCGGGACCAAAATTAATAAGCATTTATTCAGTCTCATGGATTTAAATCTAAATTCTGTACAAAGGCTTCCATATTCATACAAAATTTCTGTATCATCGCCACCTTTACCTTCTTGTACAAAGGCTTCCACATTTTTTAACTACATAAATTGTCACTGTTATTTTGGCTCATGGATGCACAGAGATTTTAGCTAACAAGTTCTCAACCACCTCAAAGTTAAAAGAGAATAAAATCATAGCCTCAGGAGCCATCTGGAAATGTTCTCAAGCTGTGTGCAATATTGCTCCAACTATCCAGTGATTGATTGGAGTTTGTTCCAAGCTCAAATAGCAAGCTGGAAAAGAAATGGTTTGATCTGGAAAAGAAGCAAGAAATGTTGTTCTGCCCTGTCTCATAACTCTTTAGCATCACCTGCACTGCCTAGAAAATTAATCCAACATCTAAGGTTCTATTTTCTGATTGCGCATTGCCTCTCTGAAGGCTAGATTTCCTGGATAACATTTTCCCAGCAGAATCAAGTCCAATAGTTTTCTTTTGAAAAGACTTAAGAACATCCTACTAATCAGGTAATCCCCTGGTTTATCCGGATTAGTTAAAATGACCTGGTTACACGACAATAATCTGAACCTCTCTCCTCATTCGACAGCTAAAAAGCCATTGAAATGGGCCAATTAATTATTTTTGAGTCCCTTTCCAAGTTAAGATCTTACGAACAAGCATGCAAGCAAAAAATTAAAAGAGGTTAGAAGAAGTTATATCAATGGAAAACAAAAGCTTGATCTTTGTTGTCAAACGGAATTTCTCATCGAAATGTGAGAAAGATTGTTTCAGGGAGAAGGCAAAAGGGCAAAATTTATCAATTAAAAGCTTGATCCTAGCTATAGTCGTGACTTGTTGATGCAAGATGGGTGGAGTTATTTTTGTCAAGCCATGGCTTTATTAATAGTAATGAGAAGTAGTGCAGTGGGTTTGTCCTTTGAAAAAAGCTGGGCAAAGTAATGAGAAGTACGGATTTTTAGCTTCAAACAAAACTTGTGGTTGGACCTTATTATTACAATTAAGACAAAACGAAGCCCCAATAACAAGCTCTAAAGCATTTTTTTTTATGTTTTATAAGAAAATATCAAGTTGAACAAACAAAGGAGTATGAATAACTTGTCATGTATCTAGATCCACCGGACTCTATAAAATAATAACGCTTTAGTGAATGAACACTCTATAAAACTATTGCCACAAATATTTATTGTTGTGTGAAAATCAAAAGAAATATATATGTATCAAGAAATAATTTACTTTTAATTAGAAATTCCTTTTTTTTCCTTGAAAAAAACACTATTTTCTGGCAAACAATCTCTAGGAAATCTACATCCTTAAATACCGAAGAGAAATCCTGTACTTATACATGATATTTACTTAATTAGCATTCATAATTAATTAACAAATACAGAGAATTATTAATGGGAAGAAATGGGATTCGTCCTTTTCTTGAAACCACAGGAGGCCACATTAACCCTGCGGTAACATTCGGGCTATTCGTAGCAAGGAAGGTGTCGCTGATTCGAGCAGTGGCCTACATGATGGCACAATGCCTTGGAGCTATGCTTGGTGTATGGATGGTGATGATACTCACTGGCATTCACTACGATCAGGCCGGTGGTGCCGTCAACGTAGTTGCTCCTGGTTACTCAAAGGGTACTGCCTTAGGTGCCGAGATTATTGGCACTTTTGTCCTTGTTTACACCGTCTTAGCTGCAACCGATCCTAAACGGATGGCACGCGACTCCCATGTACCTGTAAGTATAACGCTATCGACTCCAACTTGTACATTTAGTTGATGTGATTCTCAAAGTTATGGTGGCAATATAAATAAGCCAATTTTATATATGTTGCTTGGATCAGGTTTTGGCTCCTTTGCCTATTGGTTTTGCTGTTTTTGTGGTGCATTTGGCTTTAATTCCCATCACTGGCACGGGCATCAATCCTGCTAGGAGTCTTGGTGCTGCTGTGGTTAAGAATGCTAAGGAAATCTGGGATGATCACGTAAGCCCCTCTTCCTACTCGCTAGCGAGCATTTGTCATAAAATAATAACTTTCCTCGCCACTGTGCTTGAATTACAAGCAACTGAAACCAGCATAATTTTTTTTAAAAAAATAAGATAACATCCTATGCAACCTTGCTTGATGATCCAATTGTGTGTTTTGAGCAGTTGTCAATTGCCAAGACACAAACTAGCACATATACTTTAAAATTTGCTGAACTCTAAACTTGATTACGTTCTTACGTACTGGTGAACAGTGGATTTTTTGGGTTGGGCCGTTTGTTGGGGCGCTGGCAGCAGCAGTGTATCATCAGTACATACTGGGATCCGGAGCCGCTAAAGCTTTGGCATCGTTCCGCAGCAATCCTACTAGCTAAGGCAACTCCATTATCATCCATCGGCTTTCCTTGGTCTTCATCGAGCCTAGCAATTAGCAAAGCCATTCTGTTATTTCTTAGTTTTCATAGTCCGAACTTTATGTGCGATTCTAATATGTCTCAACTTGATATGTGGGTGTTTTAAATTTGTACAATGAAATTCTTAACTTGTGTGCATAATTCCGAATTCTTTGTTTGCTAATGTAAGAAACTAGTTATATGCTTTTATGTATTACACAAAGGTTTCTCATTCATATTCTTAGATTAAAAAATACAAAGATAATTACATTATTAGTATATCAATTTTATTCCATTTTTCAATGAGCTCTTAGGCTTGCTTGGTCGGATAGATTGACTTGATAGGATAGAGTTTTTCTAGAGATCAAAATAGTAATATTTAAGATAAATCAGGAAATGAATTGCATATTAAGAGAGAGGAGAGAGAGAAAATATATGGAGGCATACCAAAGCTCCAATTACAACACCACTAGTACTATTAAAAAAATAGCACTTGAGGGTCTAGCTGCTGTGGTCAATCGTGTGACTTGTTCCGCCCCCGTCCCGGGTTCGACCCTCTATGTGCACGCCTGTCACCCCCGCGGTGCCTTACCTGCTCCTGGGCTTGCAGGATGTCCAGTGGGCCGTGGGGAATAGTCGTGGTGCGCGTAAACTGGCCCGGACACCACACGTAAATCAAAATAATAATAATAATAAAAAAAAAAAATTCTAAATTAAATAGAAAAAAATATATATAAATCAACTAAAAATATATAATGAATCTTTAGATGTTATTTTAAGGTCTTCTCAAACTCTGATTGCTATAAAACCTTAGACCTAAATGAAACGAATCTGTGAAAGCTTATAATAAAATTTCAGCTAAGATTAAAATTTATTTCTATTAACATAAAACTACTTGTTAGAAGAAAAAAAATCTCCTACACCAATTATAAAAGAAAAGACTCTTCTAAGAACCCTAAAAGAACTAGTTTAATTTTGTGTAAAAGAGGGAAAACAAAAGGTAAATTGTTTCCGAGCAACCAAACCACTTGTATTTATAGTACGAGTGACCAATAACTACCATTATACATTTTTTTTTTAAAAAAAGTGCAATGAATTCTTGAAAAGTCATAAATTTTGGATGCAAGAATATGAATAAACCAACTTTAGAATGGATCCAAATTCAAGCGTATGTTATAAAAATACAATTCAAGACTCAACTTGATGTTCGGTCAAATTGTTCTTTTACAACATGCAGTCAACTGGTGTTCTAAACATCAAATTAATGTTCAAAAAGATATTTTAAAAAACTTTCATTCCATACACTTTGGTCCTTAAACTTTTCAGTTCTTTTCACTTTGATTCCAAATTCTTTTAGTATTATAATCTAACCTTTAAACTCAGTTTTTAATACCTTGAAAAGTGAGCATGTGTGATTTAATTGGGTAATTATCCAGAATTCTTTTCAGATAATTCATGTAATATATAAAAAAACAGGGTTATGCTAATTACATTTTTATTTATAAATTTTCAAAGCTAATGGACAGTAAATTTTCATTGGACCTAGTTTCGGCTGGTTGTTTATAATTTTTGTAATAACTCAGTTAAAAAGAATTTAATAGGATAAAAAAACTTGGGTGGTTCAGGTTATTGATCGGGCAAAAGAAAAAAAGAAAAGTAGGAAAATGGAAATAAAATCAAATAATTATCCAAATTAGTGGGTTTTATCCGAAATTATCCAAATACACGCCCTTGGTCTCCGCTCCGATGAACCGTTCTTAGTTATTGGCAAGGTGGAGGGCGGATACCAGGGGTTCATTGGACGGTTTTTCTTATCTATGTTTACACTCCAATTAACGGGTCCATAGAATTGGACGGATACCAAATTCATTAATCATTGCACATGGGATGGTCCTAACTTAAAACAAGATAAAGTCCAAACATGATAATCTTATATAATTGTTTTACTGTGATATCAGTTATTTTTAAATTATTTTTTAAAATATTTTTTAATTTATTTTTAATATTAACAAACAAAAACCAATCTAAATATATTAAAAAAATTAATTTAAAATAATAATAAAAAACACCTTATTTTTAGAAACACGGCCACGAGCCAGTAGAAAACGCGCATGGACTATGTCAAAAGCATGCAATTTCTCACCACAATCACATCAAAGTCAACTTGGGTATTATGGCTTCTTGTTGCCACGATTTTGTTCATCAGCCGCCGCGCACCCCGTCATATTTTTGAGGTCAGAGGCGTGCAATTTTTTTACCATAATCACAATATCACATGGTCTCGCTGTATAACAAATAGCGGTCCCTCCATGGTCTCCTCAGAGTCAAAATTGATATCCGGGACTAATTCAAATTCAACAGAAACATTCAAACCGAGGATCTTGACTACTTCCATTCTCCATCTCTCAATTGCAATATTCCAAGTGATATATAGAAAGTAGAAGAGGAGAAGAAAGATAGTTTGGCAAAGGAAAGGAAAAAATACTCCAGAGAAAAAAAAAATGAGTAGTGAAGAGAGAAACATCGAGCGTCAACATGGAAGGGATTACCATGACCCGCCACCAGCTCCTCTATTAGACATGGGAGAGCTGAAGCAGTGGTCATTCTACAGAGCCTTAATTGCAGAGTTTATTGCCACCTTTCTCTTCCTTTTTTTCTCTGTGTCCACCGTTGTTAATTACAAGGAGCCTAATTATACTGACCAATGTAGTCGTGTTGGCCATCTTGGCATTGCTTGGGCCAACGGTGGCATGATTTTTGTGCTTGTCTACTGCACTTCTGGAATTTCTGGTATTATATACAAACTTTTCTTTCTCTCCGTTAAATTTCATGTTTCAGGAAATTGAACTTAATTTATCTTTTATTCGAACCTCAGGTGGCCATCTTAACCCTGCGGTAACATTCGGTATGCTCGTAGCAAGGAAGATGTCGCTGATTCGAGCAGCTGCCTACATGCTGGCACAATGCCTTGGAGCTATACTTGGCCACTTGTTTGTGTTCCTCTTCATGTATGCTGATGAACAGCAGAGCTCGGTTGGTGTTGTTAACGTTGTTTCGCGTAACTACTCCAAGGGTGCAGGATTAGGAGCTGAGTTCATTGGCACTTTTGTCCTTGTCTATACTGTCTTCTCCGCCACCGATCCTAAGCGGAACGCTCGCGACTCCCACGTGCCTGTAAGTACATATATAGTGCTAGCTGCTCTTAACGACTAATGGATCGATGGTGTTAAGCAGAGTTTTGAGTTTTTTATGTTATGCTGTTCAGGTTTTGGCCCCATTGCCTATTGGTTTTGCTGTGTTTGTGGTGCATTTGGCTACAATTCCCATCACTGGAACTGGCATCAATCCTGCTAGAAGCCTTGCTACTAATTTGCTTCATCGTAGCACTGCAGAAGCCATGGACGATCTGGTGCGTTCTTCTTTGACTTCGTCAATACACGTTAACAGCTATTATTCCATTTGCATTTCAACGCAACATATAAAGATGTGGCGGATTGTAATTGACAACCCTAGCCACATCTTAGAAAAAATCTTAAATGAAACAACAGTTACTTTTGATTCGCAATCAGGCACACATTGCAATTTTGTAGCCTCACGCAATCTTGCTTAACCATTCTATCAAGTGTGTGAGTAATGGAAACTAGCATATTTTTAGAATGGCTGTCTAACCTCTGTTGTAATTATGGTGAACAGTGGATTTTCTGGGTTGGGCCTTTTCTTGGAGCACTGGCAGCTGCAGTGTATCACAAATACGTACTGAGGGCAGGAGCTGTTAAAACTTTGAAATCGTTCCGAGCTTTGGGTTCCTTCGGAAGCCAACCACCCGTCTGAGGGGTCAAAACTTCGGGGTTGTTCCGAGCTTAGGGGTCCTTAATTTGGCAGCAAACCTTCCGGCTAACGGGCTCAACAAAAATGCATCGGCTTCTTCAGCAATTCTTAATTCTACTCTGATTCATTATCCGGTTCCTGTATACCATTCTGATTTACTTGTGTGTATTTGTGTATATATGATCTGTAGCCAAGGTGGGCAAAGTGCATCTCTGTTCCTTGCTGTGTTCAAGATCTGTATGTAACCTCAAGCCATTTACTATTCTTTTTATTCACTATCTTTTTTTCCTTTCCAGTCTATATTAGTGACAGTACTCTAGAGTTTAGATTGCAATCCAGAACTGGAAACATTATGTTAACACAATTTATTTATTTTATCAAATTTCATGTCAATATCATAATTTCCATTACAATCATCATTTACATTTTAATTCAACCACTTCCATAAAATCATTACAACTAATTTTAGTTCATAGCCCAAAATAATTTATAATTTTATTTTTAATCAAATTTTTTAGAGTTGGAAAAAAAACTAGTTATCAATACAATTAAAAAAATTAAGGTCCTCCTAGCAACTTCAAAAGCTGCTTCTTCTTTTTTTTTTAGTTTTGTCTTCAGTTTTTTTTTTAAGTCCTTGTCTAGCATCAAATTTCATGAGAAATTTTTTTTAATTATAGTTGAAAGATAAAATTAAATACAGAGAAGTGAGGACCGTTAAAAAAAACACGGAGAAAATGCATGTCAAATCTCAAAGTTTTTAAAGTTTTTATTTTGGTTTAAATTTTATTTTATTTATTTTTCAGTTGTTAGATTTGAAAGAAGAGAGAGAAATTCATCAGAAAATTGTAAATAATAAAAAACATTATTGATTAACCATATTCTAACAACCAAAAAAAAAATCTTTGTGTTAATGAGTTTATTTTCTTGAGAGGAGTTTAATGGATGTGGTTTTCCTTCCAACATTATATATAAAAAAATAGATTGAGTTTCATTTGGTTTATGTGATTTGATTAATTCTTGTTTTTTAGAGTGATTTTGATGTGTTTTGGAGTTGTTAAATGAATTTTTGAGGTTTATATAGTGTTTCAAGGGTGTTTTTAGATTAAAAAATAAATAAAAATTAGATTTTGGATCCAAAAACATGAACCTAATTACTTTTTCATCTCAAAATAATGATAGGTCACTTGCAGGTGTGTGCCCCTATCCTATTAACCCTTGACCTTTTTTGTTTTTATCCCTTTACATTAATTATTTTTATTTAAATATTAATATTTTTTAGTTGCAAGATATTTCAAAAAGATTAACTTGATTTGTATAGAATATTTTTCACTTTAATATTTAATATGAGTTAGTTATATTTATATAATTGTTTTATAAAAATAAAAATTATTTATTATTAACAACAAAATTTAGTTTATAAGAGAAAATGAATAAAATCTCTTTTATATATACAACTATCTTTTATTTCTATTATGAAAATTAACTTTTCACTTTAATATTTAATTAATATTAACATTTTTTATTTATCATTTCATATATTCTTTTTATAAAATATAGACATCTTTTTATCTCTCAATTAAGAAAAATATAATATATAAAAATATATTCATAATATAATTATTTTTTCACGTTAGAAAATCCTATCCATAACATAACACATGCAGGCGTACACATGTTCATTATGAATTTAAAAAAGTAATAATATTTTAAAATATATCCAGAACATTAACACATTTTTTGTATTATATTCAAAATTAACTTGAATTGGTGCCGGAAAGGATCAACTAAAGCTTCAATCTGAAAGAAAGTGAAATGTTCCGAAGTATCAAGGCGGGGCTTTGGTGGTTGAATAAGATTCACCTGCTTATGTTAACATAATGTTTAAGGACAGCTTCTTCTCGCTTGCCCAGCCACAAGCCTACTAAGAACATAATCAACAAGAAAAAAGCTGAACAGGCTGGATCCAACCAGAAGCCTATCAGTAGAAAACTTGCACCTGCAATGCGTTTCGGTCACTGCTAAGTAGCGAAATAACTACAATCTACAAAGGTAAGAGTAAGACAGGGCAGGGGATGAACTCAGCGAGCAGGTTTGCATCCACATGCTTGGAATGAATTGCCTCCATGCTGATGACTACCAAATCCAGGCTTAGGTCATCAGCAACCTCACCAATTATGGCAGTGGGCTTGCTTCCTTCGCCCAGTCGCTCCAACAACTTGAATTCCTGGAACCCACCTACCATTTAAAAAAAGAAACATGTAAATGCATTAGCAACTTAAACAAAGAGACTAGATAACGAGTTTCCAAGTCAAAGATGAGCACAAGCTACAGGAAAAGAAGATAAGATTACAACTCCACTTCTTGTCTTTTGCAATTGATGTGTGAAAAGTGATGCAGAAGGAAGCAGCACAAGAAAGACGCATGCACAAGAACACAAAATTATACCGAATAGGTTAATACAAAAACCTTAATTCAAAACTTTATTACTGAATATTTTCTGTTCACATAGTCTCCTAAAATACAAGCTAAATAATCCTATTTATTATTGAAAAAAATATCATAAACAAAACTAGAAAAATAATAAAAGACTTTTAAACCAGAAAGGAAAAAAAAAAACATATACCAACTAGGAAAATATAGCAAATCCCAAACAACAACTTCTAGGCACCATCAAAAAGCCTTACCGATCTCCGATTGCTGCGAAATTTTAACTCAATAGGAAATAGAGCCTTTAGAATCTCTTAGCAAAATTTTGACCCAAACCAACGGTCAGATTGAAAATTATACCCAATAACACAAAGTTGCGCACTAGGAAAAAATCTCATGCATCAAAATGTCTCTTTAATTCGCATATGCACAAAAATCTGCACATCCTGGACCCAAAACATGCTTCACAATTGGTTAATGCATAACCTTTCTTTCTTTCTTTATTTTTACAGGATTAAATTGAACTATCTAATTGTAACAAATGACATTACCTTAAATCAAGCTACTGGCTACATAAAGTGTGCACTTTGAATTGCAAATAGCAAGAAAAATCTTGC
Organism: Populus trichocarpa; assembly: GCF_000002775.5. Classification (NCBI taxonomy): domain Eukaryota; kingdom Viridiplantae; phylum Streptophyta; class Magnoliopsida; order Malpighiales; family Salicaceae; genus Populus; species Populus trichocarpa. Next base: position 7,911,107 of record NC_037289.2, on the reverse strand, counting down.
TTTCTTTCTAAAACTCATGGTTTCAGATACAAACCTTCTGCTAGATGCCAGCGAATGCTAGACATTTGGGTTTCATGCTCAGGCAACGACTCTTTCTGCCTCTCATCAATAACTGCAAAGAATGTAAATTTCTACATTCCATGAAATCTTGCATTGAAAACAGTCTGTAAACCAAGGGAAAAATAAAAACAGAGAAAGCACCTCTTGTACTTAGTTCCCAACACTGTATAAACAAATAACAAGGAATAAAAGTCAGTATGCTTACCTACAACCGTAATGTCAGCACCGTATTTCTTCGCCAATGCTGCAGCAGTTGCAGCAGCCTGTCAGACAAGTAATTACAAGTTAGAGCACAAAAAAGACTTTAAACCAGCTGCTTGCTACAGTTTCTTTCACTTGCATAAAGGGAAGAATCGAGCTAAGACAAATAAGTAAACAAGAATTATATCTCTAACTAAATCACTTCCACTAAAAATTCAGCCATAGAAAAGTTTTTTTCTCTCTCTCTTTCTTGTCTTTGTAATTTTACTTACGATTCGGAAGTAGAATAATCACCTCATTCAATAGATCTATATTTTTACAGGAAGAGCTTTGGACAAGAATCTTTATGTAAAATTAGCATTACTCATCCATAAGAATGGGTCTTTGAACGTCGGATTATTATTATTGCAGAATTTTCCCTCAATTTTTCTTCATTTTAATGCTATGATCAAGCCTTTTTTTTTGTTTGCTAACAAATAATAAATATCATGAAATCCCTGAGCTAAAAGACTCTCCAGTTCTTAAAACACAGAACCAAACAGTCTAAAATAAAAAATTACTTCCTTAAACAATGAAAAAAGATGAAAAGATAACCTGTCTAGTTCCCTCGGAGAGATAAGGATTCGTATCAGTAATTGGCAATAACAAATGCTTGAAATTAGTAAACGCCTCGGCTGCTAAACTCACTTCTGATTCTTTCGCCTTCGCCTTTCCTGAAAACAGCTATTCCAAATCAATTAAGTCATCCAATAATTTATTTGAAAAGTAATAAAATATAAAATTAAATTATGAATTTACCTTTCTGTCCAGTGCGACGGAATTTGGGAAATATAGATAGCTTGCGTGCTTTAGTTTTCAGTGAAGTAGAAGATAAAGTTAAATCAGAGTGATTTTTATTAAAAGAAAGCGGAGGGGGAGGAGGGGGAGGGGGGGAGGTGCTAAAGAGTGCAGCTTTTGTGAGATTTGAGGGTTCAGTGGGAACGGCAACCAAGTAATGAGCAAAAGCCATGGAAATGACACCGAGTGGTTAGTCCTAACAGAGAGAGCGCAAGAGATGAGCTTGAAAGTGAGAGAGGAGAAGGAAGAAGAAGACTGATGATGATGATTCTTCGAGAAAACGAGAGAGATAGTGATTGCCCGGGTGTCACGTGCGAGACGGTCATTTATGATTTACTATGTCCATTTTTCTTTCTTTTTTAAGAATCCAAAATTACAGATAATAGCCCCAATCATCTCATGAATAATTATTATTATTTGTTTTTTAAAATATTTTTTATTTAAAATATATTAAAATAATATTTTTTTTATTTTAAATTAATATATTAAAATAATTTAAAAATATTTAAAAAATTAATTTAAAATAAAAATAAATAAATATTTTTTTAAAAAAATTAAAACACAAAAACAAATAAGTTTAGGTAAATGTCTTGTGTTAAACCCATCCTAATTTTCTTTCTAATATTAAAAAAAAATTATCTAACATCAATGATTACAGATAAGTAAACAAAAAAAAATATAAAACTGAGGTAATTGAAAAGGACCATTTAAATTATTAGAATAGCAAACTAAAAAATAACATAAAAGATCTCATATTTATATTCAATTAATTGGTTTAATATAATTCAAAAATAAAAATTCTTATAAAAAAAATTAAATTCAACAAAGATCAAAAATAAAATATCCAAGGTAACCCTTTTTTTTTCAAAACGAATAAAAAATTCCATAAGAAGGAAAAAAAAGCATGAAAAAAATTTGAGGATAAGACTGAAAAGAATAAGCTTAAAAAAGGGGAAAAAATCCAAACATATCTAGGTGAACATTCTAAACCAAGATTAATCTTTCAAGCTTTTAACCCGTTAAATTACATATTTGAGCTCACGTAAAAAGCTTAATATTCGACAATTTTAATATGGAATGATAAAATAAATTAATTTAATTAAAAAATAAAAAAGCAAGATCTAACAAAAGAAGGGGAAAAAAACCCAAGGCAAAATCAAACCAATTTAATGTTGAACGATGAAATAAATTAATTCAACTAATTAAAAAAATCCCTTTTAAAAACATAGATCGAGCAAAGGCAAAAAAAAAAAAACCCGATGCAGCCTGTGTTATTCTCAAAATGACTGGAAAATTCCATAGAAAGTAAAAAAAAATATTAGAGGATGAATAAAAAATTCAAAAAAGGAAAAAAAGCAAACACATGTGAATCTCTCGAACCCAAATTAATATCTCAAACTCACAACCCATTAAGCTCTAATTCCGAGTTCAATTAAGAATCTCAACACTCGACAAATTTAATATCGAATGATGAAATTACAATAAAAAATCAAACTGGAAAACATTTCATGGTAAAGAAAAATAGTAAAAAAAAAACAAGAATCAAATTTGATTGGAAAAAAAACTCAAAGAGGATAAAATTAGAAAAAAAAATTAAAACCATTTCAAATAAAATAAATAGAAAATAAAAGAATATGGATCAAATTTAACATATATAAAAAAATTATGGAGATAATATTGAAAACAAATTCTATTTTTATAAATTATTTTAAATAAAATAATTACTAATAAAAAACAACATAGACTAAATTTGAAGGGAAAACTAATGGAAGGGGGGTGCATTAAATTTTTTTAGGGTCTAGCTTATTTTTCTACGACGAGAGAGAAGAAAAAAAAACAATTATTAACGACAAACCAGAGGTGATTAAGTACATGTCCCTAATTAGTACTTAAAAGTGCATTCTCATTAAGGCTTTATATCATCATATTGCACTAAAGTATCGTTAAATTCCCTAACTAAAGTATATTTTATAATAACAAGTCTAATAATATAATATATCTTTAATTTATGGTAAATGCTTGTTTTGAATGCAGGTATATCTCACAATTCAAAGGATTGATTGATGTGATTAACTATTGAAAGTGAAGAGACAAAAAGAGGACTAGGCTAAGAGAAGAGATGCTGGTTCAATTCCAAACTGGAACACCATTCGGTTATTTGATCATAACTGGAGTTGTAGAACTCGGATTTAGGTCCACTTTATATGGATGGAAAGATAAGACATAGACCTAAAACTTTCATGAGAGTCCAAGACTCAATTCTACCATTTTCAAGTTCAAATCTTAGCAACAACGGAGAAGTCAGAACCTGTCCTGCAGCTCAGACACTGTTTGATTTTCAACTTATATCTTGAGTTCTAGAAGTCTAAATGAGCTCTGGTTTTTTTTGTTGGAAAGCTAAGACAATTGCCCACAGCTTTCATGGAACAAAGGACTCAAATTCTGATGTTAGCAATGACGTTTTGGCCAGCCAACAATATCAATAACCAGCAGCCAACAATGTCAAAAACCAGCCACCAAATCAATGGTTGGCCACCAACTATTTTCCTAGTCAACCAATCAATAGTTCTGAATCTTAGCCTATAAAAGAAGGCATTTGCCATGTATTTGGTCATCTTGGTTTTCAGATCAAGATCATGTTCTTGCTTTCTTTCTTTATATTTTGTAATGCTTAAGTTTTGCTTTCATTAATCTCTTGTTTATGCTTTTTATCATAACTATGTTTTTATTTAGTTTATTTATGTTCTTCTTCTTCATTATGTTTAGCTAAGTTAATTATGTCAAGGTGAAAAGGTTTCTTTAATGGTGTTAAAATAGGTATAATATAAACTCAACATGGACTTCAATGTTTATATCTAAGAAAGTTTGCTATTAACATGTTTTTTCTTTTTATCTTACTAATTCTTAATACTTTGCTTGTTAAATGGTTAATCTAGATTTGTGTTGTATAACATTTGGTACATCAAATGCTTGATCCTTCATAGTTTTCGGCCGACATCGTTGTTATGATAGGAACTTGATTTGTTGTTAACATAAGTTAGCATCATGAATACCTGAAAATATTTACAAGTATGGTGTTACTTAAATAAGATAATTAATATGATCATGTTAATATTTTATAATGAGCCATTAACGATAAATCATCCGATTGGAACCTCCTTTGTGTGTGGTTTCCAATTGAGTAATAAAAAGAGTTTATATTATATTTATTTGAAATACCATTAGTGGATCCTTTAACCTTGACATTTGTTTTATTATTGTTTAATCCTTACATCAATATCACTTCCCAAAACTCTCTTCAACTTCTTTTCTGTTATTATTCTCTTCAAATCTTTCTCTTTATTTGTAATTTATATAATTCACCTCCATGTGGTTCAATCCCGGTCTTGCTGGGTTATTTATTACTTCGACACTCCTGCACTTGGGATAAGACATCAACTCTTTGATCGTGTCAGTCCCGTCTGGAAAGGTAGGTACCATTGAGAGGGTTTTATCACCGTCTTGAAAGCCGTTGTTTGGCCAAGTAAACTGTCTGCATATGCTGCCATAACATTCTCGGAGCTCTTATGTGCCTCCCTATAAATTATTTAAACTATATTGTATATTTGATAAAAGACGCATCAACTCCTCTGTTAAATCAATTATTATCAAAACAAACAAACAAAAAATACACAAATGCCTATCATGCCAGCTTTTTTTTTTTTTTTTTTGTGGCTTCCAGGGATAATGTCAATAATTTATTATGCAATTCACTATGAAAAGGAGAAAAAAAAACCCAAGTCAGGTAGATATATCATTTTGCTTTTAATGGAAAGAAAGACATTATACTATGAAAAAAAATGTGTGTTGATCATTTTGCCCCTAATTAATTTAGCAATGCCTTGAACCCCCAATTAAAGATAAAAATAACCTTGAAAACAATCCTGGTCAGTTTTGCTAAGAAAGACAAAGACATTAAAACATTATTTCAATACACGGTAAACAGTCTGTTCCTTTTAGCTTTTTTAATATAAATTACATTACATTACAATTACAACAAAAACTAGAAGACATAGATGTTTTCTACCATGATACACAATACTTTTTATTTATTTATTTTGATTATTAATTGTTTTTCTTCCCATTGATTCTTTTATGGTAAATTGGTATCAACATGTTCTATTTAATAAAAAAAAGTTCAATTTAAATTTTATTTAGATGTTCTTTCACCTTTAAATTCTATAAAAGAGTAAACTTGACCTCGAAAAGTGTTTGAGCTTCAAATTGATTTTTTATTTTGAATATTTTTAGGTTATTTGAAGGCATAAACATGTTTATTTAGATTTATAGGGTGTTTTTTTATATTTATGGGTTAAAAATAAGTGAAAAATGATTTTGTTTTATATAAGACACTCTCTTACTTTGATTTTTCAGTAATTTTGTAGTCACCAAGATATACCAAGATATAGGGGCAAAGTTACTTGCTTTTTTTTTTTTTTTTAGAGAGAATGGGTGAATGACTCTTTAATATATATATTAACAAATACTCTAAAACGCATGGAAAAAATACTGTAGCTTTGCCATGTGTTTTTTTTTCTGTTTTGGTTTTTTTTTGCCGTTTTCTCATTTATTTTTGTTTTTTTAGTTTGTCTTTCTTTTTTTTTGTTTATTTTCCTCTTTTTTTCCCCACATTTTGTTTTGTTTTTCCCTCATATTGTTTTGGGTTTTGCATGTTTTTTTTTCTTTTTTTTCCTCAAGATTGTCTTCTTCTTTTGTTTTTTTGTTTTTTAATTTTTTTTTAATTTTTTTTTCAAAATTATGATTTTTTTTTAATATTTAATTGGTTGAGAATTTAGTAATGTAATTTTTTTCTTTACAACATTATAGATTACTACAATATTTTCCTATATGGTTTTTTTTTATGAATTTTTTTTTTTCAAAATGATCTTTGTCGATTTTATTTTTTTATATTGAGCTGGTTGAGAATTTTGCTTCTTAGATTTTTTTTAAAAAATACTATGAATTGTTACAATGTTTCCCCATATGGTTTTTGTTTTGCTACAATGTTTCCCCACATGTTTTTTTTTTAAATTATCTTTTTTTGATTTTTTTTAATATTGAGCTGGTTGAGAATTTAACTTTAACTCTCCTCACATGTTTTTCTTTCCATTTTTTTCATTTTGTTTTTGCTTTTTTTTCCTCAAAATTGTCTCTTTTTTTCATTTTTTTTGTGTTTTTTTTCAAAATTGTTTTTGTTGATTTTTTTTTAATATGGAACTGGTTGACAATTTAGCTTTATAGTTTTTTTCTTTAAAACACTGTGGATGGATTGCTACAGTGTTTCTCCATATGCTTTGTTTTTTCATTTTTTATGATTTTTTTTCTAGAATTGTCTTTATCGATTTTTTTTTTTCATATTGAGCTGATTGAGAATTTAGTTTCGTAGTTTTTTTCTTTAAAACACTATGGATTGCTACAGTGTTTCTCCACATAACTTTTTTTATGATTTTTTTTCAAAATTATCTATATCGATTTTATTATTTTTAATATTGAGCTAGTTGAGAATTACAACTGTATGTTTCCTCATGAAACATTATAGATTGCTACATATTTTCCTGTATGGTTTTTTTTCCTTTTTTTTTATGATTGTTTCCAAAATTTTCTTTGTTGATTTTTTTTTTAAATATTAAGCTAGTTAAGAATTTAGCTTTGTAATTTTTTCCTTGAAAACATGGTGGATTGGAACAGTTTTTCTCCATATAATTTTATTTTTATTTTTTCCACAAACCCACAACATTGCATAAGCATACCATAAGCCCACGGCATCGCGCGGACATGACATCTAGCGTGCGTGCGTGTGTGTGTATATATATATATGCCTAGGCTGGCAAACCTATGCATCTAGGCTAACAGACTTATGTGCCTAGGCTAGCGGACTTATTAAGGCCTATAAATGTTAGGCCAACCAAGTTCATGCTTCTGAGTATTTTTTTGATATATTTTTTAATTTTATTTTTTAATTTTAAATTTATTTTAGATTTAGTGTTTATTTGCACCACGTTCTTAAAAAATTTAAATTTGTTTTGCAAAAAATTAATTTTTTTATGTTTTGGATCGTTTTGACGTGCTGATTTCAAAAATGATTTTTAAAAATGTAAAAAACATTATTTTGATATATTTCGGTACGAAAAGTTATTTGTAAAGCAACAACAACCACACTCTCAAATATCCTATCCATGCGTGTTTTGTTTTGCATTTTAGTCTCAAATAAATATTTTATTATTTTATTAATACTGAATTTTACGAGTATGTATTTTTATTATTTAACCATCCAAATTATCTTTAAATTAATTAATTTAATAATCACATTGAATTAAACTTCATATGATTTATCATTTTTTTTTCAAAAAAAAAAAACATGTTATCGGAGTCTATTTTTTTTATATTAAAAAAATTAATCGGGCAGCAGTCTAGTGCCGGGCGAAGATCTATTAGAATCACTAATTAGTGCAGGAAAGGAATCAAGATACTTATCCAATCTCTCTGAAGAAGCTCTGACTAGTTGTTGAAAAAGAGGTTATGTTCTCCAGATAAATGGCATTGAGCGATCAGTAGCAGCATTCACAAGAACAATGAGCTCTGAACCCATCTCAAGCTCAAACCCCTCCTGCGATTCTCCCAAGCAAAACATAAACCCATCCTTACCAGCTTCAGGAGGAGATGGTAGGTCAGTAGCAAAATAGTCAAAGAAAGTAAACGGTCAAATAAATCCCACTGCCATTATCCATGATTAGAAACTCAAATTGAATAAAAGATTTACAAGCTCTAATATACTTTTTTTTTTTTTACATAAAATCACCTCTATTAAAGTTTTTCTTTATGACTAGCTCATAAGCCCAAAGATTAGTTTTTTATAACTAAAATGTAATTGTGCCAATAATTTCTCTGTGTCTTTTCTTTCTCGATGACTTTCACTCTTATTTTTTAACATCTCGATATTAAAACAAGATAAAAATAAAGTTTAGGATCAAAACCTAAAATAAAAAGAACCAAGTATGCATAAAATAAAAACTTCACATGTCTTTTGAACAATGAAATCTTTTTCTTAAAAAAAGTTATATTTCTATCTTCTATTTTAATTTTAATCTTTATTCTTTTATATATTTTTTTAATTATAACTTGAAATTTTATCTTGTAATATTAGTTTTTAATTTAACATCAAAATATTATCTAACACCTCGCATATACAAAAGCATGCAAAGCAAAATAAATTTCAATACATAAGACCATACAAACACAACTTGTGAGGATGAAATAACAAAGAAAAAAAGCATGAGGTTAGAAGTGTAAAAACAAAAAAACTTAAGGACCAAAAAATAAAAAAATTATCTATAAACAATGACATGAATAGTGAAATGAGTATGTATGAACAATGTTTTGCTATAGAAGAACACCCATGTATTTTAGATAAATTTTAATTATGTGACACGCATAAACTTAATGGCTGGTGTATTTAAGCCTAGGATTTATTCTTAACAAAAATAAATCAAGGGTTCTAATCAAATAAATGTCTATACTTGAAGGACTGTCCGTGATTTCAAATTTCACACGGGTTCATTTGACTCGCGAGTCGCGTGACCACTGTTTAATTACTTTTGTCACAGTCCATACACAGATCTAAACGCAGCGGTTTGGGTAAGTGATTTTTTTAATCACAGCGAACGTTCCGGTACTCAGACCACAGTTAACCATATCTTTCTCTTATACCGGTGGAGATGGACACGGAAGACGGCGCTGACAGCGGCTCTTCTTCGGGCGGGAACATGACCACGGTATCTCAGCATACTTTCGGTGACAAATTTGACAAACCGGCGTTCACCATCTCAATAATCGAGGCACTACTTTTTATTTTCCATTCAAGAGAAAGAAAAACCAAAATTCTAGCTCTCAAAATGTAGACAATGAATTCCGTTTTTTTTTTTTTCCTGTTCTGAAATAGAATATGAAAGAAGAATATGGCCTGTTTGTGTGGCCATGTAGTGTTGTACTTGCTGAGTATGTTTGGCAACAGAGATTGCAGTTTTCTGGTGTTAGTGTTCTCGAGGTAATTCGATTTTCTATTTTTTTTTCATAATTGGGTGATATGTAGTTTTTATATATATATATTTAATCTGATATAATATAGTTTTGTAGCTTGGTGCAGGGACTTGTTTGCCTGGATTAGTGGCTGCTAAGTTGGGATTAGATGTTACTCTGACTGATGATTCTAATAAATTGGAGGTATTCCTTGTTAATTAAAAACGTTAACCCTAAACCAGTCTTCTCAAAAATCAATAAATATGATAGGTTGCAATGTACTATATAATGATATCTCGTTGACACAGTTTTATTTGGGTAGTCACTAATGTAGTTTCCTGAAATCTTTATCCCGGATTAGTTTCCTGAATAATATCGGTCATTGATGGGGTGGACTCAATTGGTGGTTCTGATACTCAATTGGTGGGTCTGATGCGACTCCAAACTCAAATAGTTGATATTATTCGGGAAACTCATTCGGTATGGATTGTTTTTTAGGATGAATAGCATTGCTGGATCCTTAAATTGAAGCTCTTTATGTTTCAATCTGGATGTTAGTCTCCTGAATAATATCGGCCATTGATGAGCTGGACTCTCAAACAGCACCAACCATCAAGTAGTTGATGTTATTCAGGAAATGCACACATGATGGATATTTCAGAATACATAGCGTTACTAGATTCCTAAATAAAAGTGCTTTACGTTTTGATGTGGTTGTTAAATAGGTTAGTTTGGTTGGATTTTTCTTGCCTCAATTGACTGTTCATAAGCATTATTGTTTTGGATCTGCAGGTGTTGGACAACATGAGAAGAGTGTGCGACTTGAATCAACTTAATTGTAAAGTAAGCTATCACTGTAAAATTGTTGTTCTCCATATGCTATTAGCCTTGAGGGTATTTTCTTCCTTCCTTTTTTCAAAAAAAATAGTGATATACTTTTACTTTGTAGGTGTTGGGACTGACATGGGGAGTTTGGGATGAGTCTATATTCACTTTGAAGCCAAAACTTATTCTTGGGGCTGATGTACTCTATGATGCAAGTGGTAAATTACTTTTGCTGTTATGGTTTCGATCTTTATGATTATTTTTTTTTTCTTTTCCTTAGTTTACTTCTTCCCTTGCCCTGTATATTGCTCAAATTTAATTACACCGGAAAAAGCTTACTTCCATTTCTGTTTGTAAGCTTTTGATGACCTTTTTGCCACTGTGACATTCCTGCTCCAAAACTCTCCGGGGTCTGTCTTTATAACAACTTATCATAATAGAAGGTAATTAATGATCATCTTCAGTATTTTGATCTGATTTTATGCTGTACCATGCCATTTCTTGTTTGCACACTCTTCTAACATTAATGTCTCTTCGTAGTTTTCACACTTTTTTATACAAATGTTTCTTATTCTAATGAAACCTTTATTTGTTTTCTTATTGTAATTATGAGCAGTGGGCATCATCTTATTGAATTCCTGATGCTCAAATGGGGATTAAAGTGCGTAAAGCTCATTGATGTTTTTTCTTTCATGCCACCCAACAAGGCATCCGGGCTAAGTGGCAATATTCAATTGGCAGAGATTGTATTAATCAGTGAATAGACATTACCCGAGTAATTTCCTTTGATCAGAGCATCTGGATAGCTATCTGGTGATGCGGCATTTTGATCACTTTCTACTCATTGCTGCCACGGGAGGCTTCCCTTCCATGATGAGATGACTTGTGGTAAATTGAAGTTTTTGATGCTGTGAATCAGCGTAGTTATAATCTATTCTGGTTTCTTCTATGAATACCAAGGAGATCTATTATATGTAGATTACTGGAGGACAAATAGATAATTGGATTTCTATTTTGTTATTGTTTAGAGATTGTTCTCGAGAGCTAGTTGCTTGGGCATGGAAAATACCTTTGGGCATCCCAGCTCTGGAAGCTTTTCTTTAAACCAGCGTAAATTTTCTTGGTATTTGATATGATTAACCTGTTGTAGTTTTTTATTTTTTGGTCTTTATAGCCCAGGTAGGATAGATGGACCAAATCCCTGCTAATAACTGAGTCCAAAGTGTAGGTTTAACCATCAGTTGCAAGAAGTGGGATTGCAGGTCACTTTGCTTAGATAAATTGATTCCTTACTAGCTTCATTATTTGTTATATTAAGAACCGTGACTGTTATGATCTAAAAGTCATTACCAGGAAAATATCTCTGGATGTATTATTCTTCAAAATATCTATTACAATATAAGATAGATGGCCTTCATAGCTATTAGCAAACCAGATGTCTAGTTTTTGCTATCGATACATCTGGTGGATTGCCATTTCACAGTTTAAAAGTAATGAACCAAGCTAACAGAACCTTAGTTTACCACCCTACAATCCTTCCTAACCTCCTGACCGCCTGTGATGCTACTCATCTTGATCATGGATGATACAAAAGCCTTATTGAAATTGGCTTTGGAGCTAGCAAACTTGGTGACCAAATCTTTAGTCTTTGGAGTGCTGAGTAGAGATTGGTCTGAGGAGAATAGACCCCTTTTCTGGAGGATCGACTTGAAATATGTATTATCAAAAGTTGTCGACGAGGGATCCATGGTTGTTCCTGCATTCTTTGCCCTGTTCGATTTTGGACAAATACTCCTTAAGCTGGCTGCAAACGATGGATGCATGGATGGGTCTATGTCATGAGTGGCATTGAAATTGCGGATTCTACTTTGGAAGGATGAGCAGTGGGAAAACCCTAAAGTATGGCCACCTGCATATGAGTAGTTGGCAACGTCGTGATTTCATAGATGAAAACTATTGAAACAAATAGTAACAGTAGCAGTCAGGCTTCTGTTTACCTGAAAGAGCCACAAGGTCATCCAGGGACAGACCTCTCTGAGAGAAACTCTGCTGCAGCTGAGCTATGTTAAAGGAAGGAGAAGGCAACCGTGTTGTTTCACTAGCCCTTGACGTTCTCCCATCTTTTCTTCCTTTTGGGACATCCCATGTTGGACCTCCGGACTGCAATATGAAATTGATAAAACCATCAGGAACATAATTATTATTTTTTTGTCATTGTTATCTCTGAAGTTTCCAGGTTTACTTTTTGTTTAGATAAGTGATAGTCCTGATCTTGAGGGAATGTTTTAGCTCGTTTTGTTATCTTACAAGTACAACTGCATCTCTTGCAGCTAAAGCCAAGATATCAGCGCATGATACCACTCCTGGGCATGAAGCTTCCACTTCTTTCTTTGCGTTGTCAATGACATAAAACGCATGCAAAGACATATTAGGTGGGCCATCTTTCTCTGCTTTGTTGTTCCCTTTCGAATTTAGCAGAACAGAAGCATCACAGGCCTGAAACAAGATGCAAACATCCAAGTTAGGAACAAACAACGAGCAGGAAAATGATAGAAGAAAAATATGAAATGTTAATCTCTACTCTTATGAAACAGTCATGGAAATGCATCCGGAGTAGCGCTGCGGGGACCGTTTTGTCTTTCATCATTGCATGATTGACAGCATTCGTAACAATGGAATCGACATCAGGGCATGTTTTCTCATAGTAATTCAAGCTCAGTGCATCTGCTCCTGAAGATATCGAGAATACGAGAACCGAGCTCAAGCATAAAGCAGCAACAAAAGCCATGCTGATGCTAGGAAATATGACTTGGCTCTCAACTTGGATTTTCGCATGGAAACTGAAACCAGCACTCGGGACTCTTTATACTGGAACTGAGAGAGACTATAGACTGAGAGTTGTTGTCAGAGGTGAAATGCTGGCCCAGAATCGTGAATCGGTGAAGGAGAAAGCTAATAATGGAGGAGTGCACTTTAAGCATCCTCACTGTAGTGTTACTAAAAGACAAACCTTGTCAATTCTGCCTTCACGCTCCTGGACCCTGGTCCCGTCCACAGTCCTCTCATCGGTATCAATAGCAATCGTAATTTATTCGAGTTCTGTATCTGCTGCTTAAGACGTGTATGGGGCGTAGATTCTCTTACAGCCTTCTTTACTTGAAATTCAAGGCGCTAATGATTGTATTCAACTCCTAATCACAATTACAACATGATGCGAGATGAGTGAAAAAACTTCAATGAGTATATCCAGCACGGGAAGAGAGCTAATTAATTGCTTGAACTGTTAAAAAGCCATTCAAATTTACTACAATGATCACCTTTTAACCACTACGTTAAAGAATAATGAGGATTAAAGAAATCACACTTCTAATCAAAGTTGTCAATTCCGTTCCGGTAGATGTTTTGTTTTTTTAATCGGAATGAAATGTTTCAGTTTCGGAGTGTTTCGACGTACCATTTCGGGATTGTACTGTTCATATATATATATATATATATATATATATTCAACAAACATAATTCAAATTCAAGATAAATTAATTATAAATTATGCAATACAAACACAATGTCAAACAAATATAATTTTAAAATTTAAAATATTTCTAAATAGTCAAGATTAAATAGATCTTTAACTTAAAGTAATTCAACTTAAACAAAATATCAAAATATTATGAAAGTAAAATGTTTTAACACAAATATTTTAAATATAAAGTTAGGTCAATGTTATCAAGGCTAATGGAATCTAAAGCATTCCTTATTTTGCTCAAATTCCTACAAAATATAAACATGAAAAAAACAACATGAATATAAACCATATATATTAGTGATAAATCTAATTTTAAAAAATTAATATCATTGTTAATAAAAATAGTAATAATAATTTTCCATAATATTATTAATATCATTGTTATTGAAAATAGTAATGAAAAAGAGCCTTTTATAATTGAGTGATTTAATTAATTAAATTGAACAAGGTTCAATTTGATTCAATGACTTTTCAAGAGCGGAACGGAACATGTGGAATGAAACCGGAACGTTCCGAGCGGAATTTAGCCGAAAAATCCGGAACGGACCGAGATTTAAAATGAGATGAAATTTGTTTCGTTTTGTTTCGTTTTTTAAATTGGTATGAAATATTTCGACCATTCTAGACAAAATAGAATAGAATTGACAACCTTACTCCTAATTAATGTCCTCTCTTCTTTCTGTTTTTCGTTTTATGGCTTGGTAGTCTTTTTAAAAAAATCATCACTAATCGAGATCGAGTCTCTCTTGCTTGCCGAACTAGTCAAAAAGAGCAAACGGGTGGAGTAGAGAATTCATGAGAATGGCCTTGCTTAAGCCCCGTTTGGAGTTTGGGATTGCGTTCTTCAATATTTTTTTTTTGGCTTAAAACAGCTCCGAGCAATGATGAAATTTATATCATTCGTTAGCTTTATTAATGAGAATTGAGAACACGCTCAATGCCTCAAATAGCAAAGGCAACCTCAGCTATGAAGTATAGTTATTAAATTTGGATTGGTTTGGTGGATTGATCTAGGATCTGATTGATTTGATAGCTGGATCGGTCTGGATAAAATAAAAAATCAGGATGAGTAAAAACTAGAAAAAACTTGATAGACCTGTGACCTGGGCTACCTGGCAAAACCCGGTTGAGACTCGGTTTTTTTTTTTCAAATGTATTTTTTCTCCTAGTCAAAGATCCATTTTTATATATATATTTTTTCGTTGGTTATTAACTATTTTCAAAATTCACTATATAAATACTAGAATACTATTTTATTTTTTCAATATGAGATTTGAAGCCCTTTAGTATATATACTCTATGTTCACAAGAAAAAAAAATATTTTTTCAATATGGGATTTGAAACCTTTTAGTATACATACTCTATGTTCACAAAAAAAAAAGTATATTTTTTCAATGTGAGATAATTTTTTTTTTGGTTTAAATACTTTAAGTTAAAAGGATATCATACTAATATAGTATCTTTTTAATATGAGATAGAAAATTTTTTGATATAATTTTTTAAACTTCATTATTTATAACATGTTTAATCTATATTTAGAAGGATTATTTTTTAATTTTTTGATATGATTAATTCATCTAACTTGAAATCCAATTTTTTAATTAAGTCATTTTCAGGGCGAGTCTATAACTATATTACTGTGTAGACATGTTTGATGGCTTCATTTCAGGAATTGAGATCCAAGAGTCTAGAACCCCACCATCATCATCCAAATGCTGCAACACTCTTATGATGTACTGACTGGGATTTGTCCGACCCTTAAATTATTACGGCCATCTTTTGCATCGGAGCATTGGCTGATGGCGGCTTAGGTAAAACAAACCAATCAAGGAAGCTTGTCCCTTGAGCAAATGGGCCCGTAACCAGAAAAAGGTATGTCGGGAGGTGGTTAGGGTTAAGCCATCAAATTAGTTATCAGTGAGAGTCAAAGCTTGTTTTTCAAGTCTCAGCTTTATTCGTCGCAGCTGGAGCCTAGCATGCAGCAGCAATTGGACTCTGGTGGTGGTGGGATTTTGTTTTATTGATTTGGGGACTTGTGCAGGCGGAGATATGCCTGCTCTTTCTCTTCGCGCGTGAGCCTACTAATTTCTACTGTTCATCATCTGCTAATAACTTGTAAAACAAGTCTATGAACACGAACCAACGAGGAGATTATTTTTTCTTATAACACTAACGTGGAATTTAAAAAACACATTTCAATCGTTTTTTTTCTTGAATATGATAAAAACGAATTTAGAATAATGTGTCATGCTGTTCTGGCGTTGGAGCTCCTATCACTGTTTAACAGTAAATTATAGTGTTCATTTGCCGCGCAATGCTAGTTATAGTCATATTATTCTTATTTAACATTGTAATGGCAGGTTTTTTTAAAAAAATTATATATATATATATATATATATATATATATATATATAAGTTATAATAAAATTCAATATTTATATGGACTTAATATTTTGATGTATCTCCAAATAAAAAATACTTTAAAAAATAATTGTTACCACACTCATAAACATTTTTTTAAAAAAAAAAGAATATTTTTTTCAATTGCTCCAAATCCGATTAACATGAGGTGAAGATGGGGTAGGCATAACCTATTTCATTGCCAATATCTATGTTGTGGAGGGGAACAACAAATATTCTTAATAAGATGGTGGAAAAAACTCTGATAAAAAATGTTTTTTTTTTTTATTATGATGAAGAGGACTGCAATTATAGTGAAATTAAGGTTCTTATATAAAGAAAGACTTATAAAAGAAAAGAAAGTAACTTTAAATAATAGAGATGCTTTAGTACCTAAGCTAGCATGATAGTGAAGGGAAAGAGTCTTATTAACAAACACTAAAAGGTGTTACCTTTTTCCTTGTAAGACACACACTCAGTGCAATGTGAACTTACTATGTATTGAGTGTTTTTTATTTATTTTTATTTTTTTAATTTCATTATTTCAAGACTAAATTTAAAATCAATTTAAGTTAAAGATAAAATTAAAAGATAGAGAACTTGAGTGAAAAAAAGAGTAAAATAGATGGTGATTTCAAAGTTTGTGTAAAAAAGTTCACTTTTATCCTTCTAGTTTTTCAATGATACATTTTCAATTTTTATAAAATGAAATTTTGATACAAAACTTCATTTCACCTAGTTTTTTAGTCACTGGTTAGAGAATTAAGAAAAAACAAAGTTGGATATCGATAATAGAGAGAGAAAGTTCTTGTTGGCACCAATTATGACCATGAAAAAAAAATTATTTTAGTGTCATCGGGTTTCATTACACGAGGGGAATTTAGCTTAGTGTTATTTCACCTTGAAATTACTTAAAAAATAAATTTGACATTGAGAAATTTTTGGGTTATAGGTTAGTTTTTTATTTATTTTTGGATCGATATTTTGGTTGTTTTAAGGCATTAGAGGGTTTATGTGGGTTTCTAGATTGTTTTGTAGGTGTTTTTAGATCAAAAGAGGATCGAAAATGAATGTTTATGGTTGGAAAACCCTAGCCCTGATTTCTTAGTGATCTAAGAGTCGCTGAAAACTCAAAATGCAGATAACAAATTATATGGATCATTTCTATATATAAAAAAATTGGTTGGGCGGATGACGTGTATGTGAATTTTTTTTTGACTTCATTTAAATGAAATCAAAATAAAATTTGTTTCTTTTAAAAAATCATATATCAATATTTTTTTGTTATGGCAGGATAAATACATTTTTTTGCTTAGCATTTTTTTAAAAGTATTTTTTTTCTATGAAGTTATCTTGGTTTCGTGACCAAGTTGTGGATTTAACGAGTTAACTTGGGTTGGTTATTTTTTTTCTTTGCTTTTTTAAAATTAATTTTTTTTCAATATCATTCTTTGACAATGAGCTGGTTAGGATCTTGCATTTGAAATTTTTTTTATTTGTTTTCTATAGAGGAATCTTATTTTCATGATTTTAGTCGCGAGTTTGGCCTTTTTCCTAAGTCTACTCTAGTTGTTGTTTTTTTGTCCTTTTCAAATTGAATATTTTTTCATTTTTATCCTTCAATATTTGATTGATTGAAATTGACCTTTCTAATTTGTTTTCATTTATGTTTTATAAGGTTATTACAGTCTCATAACTCGAGTCACGGGTTGGTCCAAATCGATTCAATATGACACTAACTTAATTTTTTTAAAATATATCATTTGGTATGTCAGAATCCCAATATTTTAAAAATATATCTTCTAGTATGCATCATATTTTAGACTTCTTAGCATCTAAATATTTTTTTGGGTTAGAAAGAAATGATTTGACTCACGGTGTAACGCAGGTCAAATAGCTAGTTGGGATGTATTATGTGTGTTTATATAGTAAAGAGTTAACAAAATAAGACGGAAAAGCCAGAGAAAAAGAAAGACTAAGAAGAGAGTTTACCTTAGGATTCAAAGCTTTTCATACAACCTTTTGAGCTCACATGGGTTAATTGTGGGACAAGCACAAAATAGACAATTTGTATGATGTATGCAGTTTTGAACTGATTAGAAGATAATATTTTAGAAGATAAATGAGACTACTGTAAATCTCATCCTTAAGGTATGAGTTTTTTCTTCTATAAGACGTAACCATATGATCAATTTAGAGAATTTTATGTGTTCTAAACACGTGATGACATTAACAATATGCATTATTAGTTGGTGAAATAAGTACATATATGATCGATATTTATTGTCCATCTAAAAGGGGTGCTACTCGTCCATTTATGTATAGTGATGCTTTTAAGTAGTTGCAACTCATGTATAAGAGTATAACATTTATGCATGGTCAGTCCATTAAAGAGAAATGTATGGTTAGTTCTACGAAAGGAGAAGTCCAAATGGTTAATAAGAAATGACATATGACTAGTTTATTAGGGGAGACATGTGGCCACTCTGTTAAAAAAAGGACACTCATCAAAGTAGGGACACTCGACCAACATATGAGAATGTATGGCCAATCTATCAATAAGGAACACGAGGTTAATCCATCAAGGTGAGGGCATACAATTAGTTTAAAGGGAATACACGACTAGTCTACTAAGAGGGATATATGGTCAATCCATCAAGGTGAGGGCATACAACTAGTCTAAAGGGAACGCACGACCAATCCACTAAATAGGGATATATGGTCAATCCATCAACGAAATACACAGGGTCAGTCCATTAAAATGGGGCACACAACTTCTTTAAAGGGGATGCACAACCAGTCCACTGAGAGGGCATGCAAAGTCAGTTCATTGAGGTAGGGATATATAGCTAGTTTAGAGAGGACTTACGACTAGTCCAGGGGACATGTGATCAATTCAACATGGAAGGATATAAGGTTAGTCCATCGAGGTGGGAACACACAATCAATATAGAAAAGATGTATGGTCAATCCATGAAGAGGGATATAGAAAAGATCTATTGAGAAGGGGTGAGTGACCAATCTAAGACTACAAGAGGCTACTCAACTTAAAAAGAATGTGTGGCTAATCATGAAGAGGAATTGGTTTTGAAAAGTATTTGATTGTACAGAGAGGATGCATGTTAAGGATGAAGTGCCTTATGAGTTTTGATAGGAAGTTTCATATCTCATTAATTCTAATACAAAATTGGTTTTTTAGATTTCAAAAACTTGGACCTCGATTTTTCGGTCACCTTTAGAATAAAAAAATGTAACAATACCTATTGCTCACTTAAAAAAATAAGAGTTGATGACATCTTCCATACCTGAGGAAAAAAATACCAGGCACATGCCTGAATTTTTTTATGAAGGTTATACATGTGGGCTTGACCCATAAACACCTAATTTTTTTAATCCATTTCCAATAATTATTTTTATTGAATTGGATTTGTGTTTTAAAATAGTGATTCATTTTTTTATGTTTTTTTAGTTGCATGATAGTTTAAAGAGACTTGTTTGATTTGTCTTGAATTTTTTCCTTTTATATTTTATTCGAATTAGCTGTATTTGTATAATTGTTTTTTTTATAAAAATATAAATAATTTTTTTATTTGGAACAACAATTAACAACTATGATAAAATGAATGAAAATAAAAAAGATAGTCAACATAAAATATTTGAATGTGCATATATCTCTTTATTTGTACTATGAAAATTTGCTTACCACTTTAATATTTTAGTGCTGACAACTTTTGTTTGTTTATCAAAGCATAAATAACATTGTTTCATTTCTCATTTTTTAAAAAGTATGTTAAGAATTAGGCTTCATAATTTATTTCAATTGTTTTCTATAAGATTATCGCAGTCTCATACAAATGTTCTAGAATTGGGTTGGAGGTCGATATTTTGAGTGTCTATTTTTTATTATATAATTAAATAAAAAATACTCTAACAAAAAAAAAACAAAGTTATTAAGCCAAATGAAGTCTATGACCCATTTCGCGGATTTGACGGGTTGACCCGAGTCAATCCAATATATTGTCGTTTCAATGTTTTTTTTTAAAAATATCATCTTAAAAGTCAAATCATATTTATAATGGTTGTTCAGGTTGTTTTTGGACCCGTCAAATTGAGTCGATCACGTTGTGGCAACCCTTAGATGGTTTGATTTGAAGTTCAAGCTAGACAATGAGTGGGGTCTAGATGTTTCAAGGTTGAACCGCTAGGCTGGTTATCAAAGAGTTTCTTGTGGTATGTATATTCTTTTTTTATGTTTAAAAAAGTTATGGTCCAACCTGTAACGTAGCACAAGCTATGTATACAATAAATTATGATGATCAAAGTTTTAAACTTGAAAGGTGCATTCTGTAAAATAAAATTGAGGGCATGAGATCAAATAATAAATATACTAAAAGGCATGAGAGATTTATTATAGCCCCGTCATATTTTTCTATTCACTATTATAGTATGGTGACTATTTTGTCCTTCCCAAAAACAAATAAATACCTTTGAATTATGAGTATTTTGATATTTTCACAGGGTTGATAAGTCATTACTAATTTGTTTGGAAGTATTTTTTCTCATTCAATGTTTTTATAAACAGTAAAATAACCTAAATACCTCTAAGTAAAACAAAAAAAATGGTGTCGGGTAAAGGTATTTATGTATTTTTTTTATACATGGTAGAATTACATAATGTACCATTGAATGCAAGACAAAGTCTAGCAACCCCATAAGCCCACAAGCATTGTGTAGGAGCCCAAACACAACACTGGGCTCTAAAGAAAACCCGTCAGGTTAGGGTTTTAGAGAAACAACAACCTACAATTCCTATTCGCTGTTTTGCAATCCACCGCTAGCTCGCTCGCACGCACGCACTCCTCTGTCGTGAAACTTGTATCATGGGTTCGAAAAAGAAGAGCAAGAGCAAAAACGAGATGATCGATGATCCACGGTTTGCATCCGTACACACAGACCCGAGGTTTCAGAGAGTACCGAAGAGAGAGTCGAAAGTGACAATTGACTCTCGGTTCAATCGTATGTTCACTGATAAGAATTTTGGTACATCGTCTGCTCCGGTAGATAAACGAGGCAGACCTAAGAGGCAAAAAACTGACAGTAGTCTTCGTCATTACTACCGAATCGAAGAAGAAGATACGAAAGATGCAAAGAAGAAGAGAAAAGATGAGGTTTTGAGCAGCGAAGAAGAAGAAGAAGAAGGTTTGAAGAAGAGGAAAAGAAAAGAAGAGGTTTTGAGTAGTGAAGAGGAGGATGAGGAGGAAGAGAGTGGGAGTGATGAATTAGAGGATTTGGAGACGGAGAGTGATGATGATGTGGGTGGAAGTGAAGAGGAGGAGACGAGTAGTAGTAGTAGTAGTAGTAGTGATGAGGAGGAGGAGGATATGGAGAATGTGGAGGTATGATTTCTTCTTCTTCTTTTTGCTGAGGTTGGTTTTGATTTTTTTGTTTTGTCGGGGTTAATTGTTATTATTGTTTTGGTTTTTGAGAGAACTGAGGGATAATTAGAATGAAAATTGAGTTTAAGGAGTTTGAATCTTTAACTATAGTAGGTTTCTAGACAATGATGCTGTTTAGTAGTTGAGAAAATGGAGGGAAATAGAATGGAAATGTGTGTTAAAGGGTTTCTTTTGTTGGTACTCCTTTTTGTGCTGATATTTGCTTGTTTTTAAATTAATAGTGAACTCATAACCATTAGCATTGTTCTTTTGTTAAGAGAATAGAGGGAAGTTGTGGTAAAGGCTTATTTGTTATTGCTCTTTTTTTTATGTTAATCTTTATAGGTGTTTGTTAATTGGTAGCAAACTCCCACCAGTGGTATTGCTTAGTTGTTGATAGGATGGAGGAAAGTAGAATCGAACATTGTATGAAAAGGTCAATTTTTTTACGCTTTTTAGTGCTGATGTTTCCTGGTTTTTAGTCAATGAAGAACTTCAAAGTATGGTATGTGCGGTGGTTGTAAGAATGAATGTAGGAGTCTGGAGTAGAAATTGTATCAACGGTTTAATTTTTGTACTTTTGATCCCAAATTGTTAATTAGCAGTAGTTTTTTTAATGTACAGAATTGCATGTGATGTTATCTTATTTTTAAATTTTTTGACGTTAATTGTTATTGTTATTGTTATTGTTTGGCTGTTGAGAAATGGAGGGGAATCAAGGTTGTGTTTACTTTTAGAAAATAGTTTTTTGGTTTATTCTAAAGAGAACATGTTCATTAAATACAAAATTTTCAAAATAGAGAATAAGGGTCATGTTTGGCTTAAATTGAAAATATTTAAAGGAATGACTGTAAAACATTAGGTGAACCAAACAATTCCTGTATTTTTATATTAAAGAATTTAGAAAACAACCACTTTGGTGTTTTCCAATTTTCTGGAAAAGTGGAGAATTAGAAAAACTTGTTTTCAAGAAAACAATTTTCATTCTTAATTTGTAAACTTGTTTTCTTTAATTTTCTATTTCTAAGTTTTTCTGGAAATCTGCAGATTTTCCACAGGTAAACACAATCCAAATGATTCTAGGTTTTGTTTGTCCTCATACTTTTTGATACCTAATGAAGTATTGAACATACAGAAGAGTAAATGTGCCCAATTATTGCTTTGATTTCCTGTTATACAATGAACTTAATGGCTGTATTTTATGTATTGGATTGCTGGATGCAACAGGTGGAAAATGTACCAGTAATTGAAGAAGGAACGCGGAGGCTTGCTGTTGTTAATATGGATTGGAGGCATGTCAGGGTAATGCTATCAAATTTCTAGAATTTAATGCATCTTTAAGTTTACTACAACATGGAAGTGTGCATGTGTACAACATCATTCATTTCCCCCCCTTCTGTTTGTCAGGAACTAAATTGAGTATTCAAGAAAATTTTTTCATCCTTGAATTATCATGAGCTAGGATAATTTCTCAATAGGGTATTCAGTCACTTTGCTGTTGAGAGGTCTGGGGCTGAGTTTTGCTTACACCTGTTCAAAGGACTTTAAATATGGAGAACTTAAAATTGGAAATAGCCATTATGTTTGTCATTGAAAGCAATTATGTGTGTTTGAGCTCTATACACCTATAATTCTTACATATTAGGCAATACGTGAAAGGTTTTTCATATCTCTTGTTCTTTCATGAGCTGTAATAAATATCCTGCTCATGACAGCTAGCCTTCCCCATCTTTCTTTTTCAATTATGCAAGAGTATTTTTAAAAGGTGAAAATGAAATTGTGACTGAGGGCTTGCAAGAATAAGTATGTTATTAGTAACGAGGGCCTTGTCTTATTGTAATGAGCTCTATGCATAAGTTTCGGTTTATATCCTTCCATGGTTTACTTTGTTGTCGTCTAGGTATTTGTATGGTATACCCTTGAACTGACTTTTTTCTTTGAAAATCTAGGCGGTTGACTTATTCGTTGTATTACGCTCATTTCTTCCAAAAGGAGGACAAATTTTGTCTGTCAGTGTCTACCCATCTGAATTTGGACTTCAGCGTATGAAAGAGGAAGAAGTCCGTGGCCCTGTTGGCTTATTCGATGATGAAAATGAGAAAAGCGATGAAGATGATGATGACAATGATGAGATTGACTATGACAAGCTGCGTGCTTATGAGAAAAGTAGGCTAAGGTAATCGTGTGTCTTTTTCTACACATTTCTTCCTGCTAAAAGTTTTCAAGAACATCATTGAGCCTAATCCTTCTCCAACCTGGGTCTTTTAAAGGAAGACAGCTAAGCATAAAAATAACCAATTAATCACTGGCTTGTACATTTTATTCCACAAGTGACCTCATGTTTAACCGTTCAGATAAGGTGCACAGAAATTTCTACTGAAGCATGTTGCTTACAAGGCTAATTTAATCAGGTCTATTGAAGGAAAAGACCCTGGACCTTCCTTTCTGCCAAGTTTGTTATGTATTTTATTAGAATGAAGCACATTATGCATCTTTGGCTGCCACTCTTCCTATAGCAGAACTTTTTTACTGCTTAGGCAGTTTTATATGTCCTGCCACTCATGTATTCTATTGGGAATGATATTGTGACATTGTATTTCTCTTAAACATCATTTTTTATGGGTGGCTCTGATTTTATTAGAGGTTTGACAAAGGTGAGACTTGAATCTGAGACCTAACCCATCTTGCTTATGTAAGAGCACCACCAAGCTGCAAGTTAATTGGTCTTAAATGTCATTTGTAGGCATCTTGTGTGCTAATGGTGACTTTTTAGTATATCATGTTCGTAATTGTTTCTCTTTTGAAATATAAATTGGACTGATCTGTACTTTCCCAATATATATGCAACGATGTCTTTGGCTAATCTGTACTTGCCCAATCTAGATGCAAAATTGTGGTTGCTGCCTCCATTAACACGCAGTGCGCTGACTGTTCAGTACATTCGACTGCCACCCCCGTTTTTCCTTCTTTGATTATGGATTTATTGTGTGTGCCATTCTCCTCAGGTACTACTATGCTGTGGTGGAATGTGATTCAGTTGCAACAGCAGATTATCTTTACAAATCTTGTGATGGAGTTGAGTTTGAAAGATCTTCCAATGTGCTTGATCTCAGATTTATTCCTGACTCTATGGATTTTAAACACCCACCTCGTGATGTTGCCACAGAGGTATATGTGTTTCGATTCTCTATTGATGATGGGTTTCTGTAATCATGATAATTGCATGTGCATTGACAGAGTCTTACATGGCCAAATATGCATCCAAGGCCAGGAAATTTGTTTCTATAGGGACCATTCTGTGCACAAATTAAAAGTACATTTTGCAGAAGCGAAAAGATTTTTTTTTTCTCCTGCATTTGAAATTTTGTATTCTAAATAATTTAGCAATAAAAAAGGAGGCCGAAACTACTGGTGCTTATGATCTACACTTTTTGCTCAGGCGCCTTTGGGCTATGAGGGGCTGGATTTCCATACTAAAGCACTGCAGCACAGTAACATTCCTGTTTCTTGGGATGAAGATGAACCACAGCGTGTGAAGACCTTGAAACAAAAATTTAATGCTGACCAGGTAGGTAGCTTGATCCGAGTCTACCTCTTCACTTGTGCTGGATACTCCCTGTGAATTTTTATAATCATATATTTGACTGGAATGAGTAATAGAAAGTGCATTCTTTCGCTGTCTGACTTGAGATGCTACTTGATTTTTATTTTCTTTAATGAATATACTCGATTAAAATTAAAAATTGTAAGTAAAAATGTAAAGGAATGCCAATTTCCTGCCTGTACTCTGGATCTACTGGTTTGCAAATATATATTCCTTATATTTTACCATTTTCTGAAAGTCATGTGGTTCTTGGTTTATGTTCAACCATCTTCTGAAATCATATATTTGCATTTATAACTCAGCATTGATGAAAGCCCTTGTCATAAGATATGTGAAAGAAGCAACAATTAGTAAATCAAAGACAAATTTGCATGCCAGAAACAGTGGGAATCAATATAATGCTCTGTTCAACTTGATAGAAAAGCTTTCGAGTTGTTAAATTGGTATGTTCTTTTTGCTTCTATAGTGACACGGTGTCTTTTTTCATATAGCTAGCTGAATTGGAGTTGAAGGAGTTTCTAGCTTCTGATGAGAGTGAAACTGACAATGATGAAGCTGATAATGACATGGAAGATGAATCAGATAAAAAGCATAAGAAACGAGACAAGTACCGTGCTTTAATCCAGTCTGGTGATGGTTCAGATGAAGACCAAGAGGAGGGTCAGGATATGGAGGTTACTTTCAATACTGGCTTAGAGGATTTAAGCAAGCGTATCCTAGAAAAGAAGGATAAAAAATCAGAAACTGTTTGGGAGGCATATCTCAGGAAAAGGCGTGAGAAAAAGAAGGCTCGAAAAAATCAATCCAAGTATTCTTCAGAAGAGGACAGTAGTGATACTGATGAAGAAGGAATGGAAGGGATAGAACAACCAGATGACTTCTTTATTGAAGAGCCATCAGTCAAAAAAGTTAACAGCAAGGACTACCAAGGTAAGAAAAACAAAGAAGAAAAGCAACTTCAGGATACAGATAGGGAGGCAGAGGCAAGCAAAGCAGAGCTCGAGTTACTACTTGCTGATGATAAGGGGGGCAAAAAAGGTCTGAAGGGATATAATTTAAAACCTAAAAAGGCAAAAGGGAAAAAGGGAAAAGAAGTTCCTGATGAGGACAAAATACCCACTTCTAATTTGGATGACCCTCGGTTTTCTGCTCTTTTCACTTCACCTCTCTTTGCATTGGATCCCACAGATCCACAGTTCAAAAGGTACTTCCTCTGTACTACTTGATTTCTTCAAGCTACTGGACATGGTCTCGTGATGTGTGTTGATCAAACTGCTTGCTTGTGCCCAAGTATGCTAATGATTATTCCAATGTTATTGATTGCAAACTGGTTGTCCTCCACTACTGATTTGGAAGGTTTTAATAGCCTGCCTCTTGTACTGTAACTAAAATCTGTTTTTGGTGTTGCAGGAGTGCAGTCTATGCAAGGCAGCTGGCACTGAAACCACAGAAGAGTGGTGAGCAACAATTGGTGGAAGGAGAGAATGAGAAACAGGCTGAAAAAGCTCAGTTGCTATCTGATGATCCTGCAATGGACAGAAATGAGTATATGATATCCGATGGTTTGCCAGAAAGGAAAGAGAAGTACGAGTTATCAACATTGGTAAGATCCATCAAGATGAAGTCCAAGCAAGTTCAGTCGTCCTCCAACACCAAGGATAAACAATTGCAGCCTAAAGGGTTGAAAGAAACGGAGAAGCCTGAGCTCTCAACCTTGGTTCAATCAGCAAAGAAGGCCAAAGTTTTGAAAAAATGAATAGTAGAGAATTTGAGATTATTTTTCTTTTCTGCTCGCAATGTTGTGCAAGAGCAGATGGGAAGTGAAGGCAATTCAGTCTGCTCATATCGTTGCAACTCATGGAAGGCTTTTGCCCCCCATTTTTTTGGCTGGTAGAGTTTCCTTATCATGCCTGTGGAAGCGTGTTTAGGATCGTATTTCATGTTTGGAGCTTGTAAGATCTATTCAGGATAGAGGACTAACTATCCGTAGATTGCATTTCAAAGAGAGTTGACAGATTATTCATAGAGTGCAAGAAAGTTGAATAAAAGAACGAAAAGAGGTTGTTTTCCTAATATGCTTATTTATGGGTTTGCTAGTGGCCCGGCCTTTTGAGCTTTCTGGCCTCCTTTGGGTTAGCTGCTATGAGTATTTTTCTTCTCACCTCCGGAAGCACACATGCAAGAAGGAAGTTTGATCTTGATGCAAATGGCTAAAATTTCTTCAGCTTTATATGATTATCAATCGAATAAAAAGTTAGTTTATGTATCAATCCTTGCATCTCCTACGACTGGTGGGGTGACAGCTAGTTTTGGTACGTTGAACAAACATTGAATAAGACAAGTCGATTGGAAGGACGAATGCTAACTCTCAGAAAGAGAAATGGGACATGAACGATACAGAAGTGCACTGTGAGCTATAACCAGAATGTAATCTTGTAACTGTATCATATCAATTGTCTGTTTATAATCAAAATATATTTACAACCCCAGCATCGAGTCATGTTTACTATGATCTAAGACTAAGAATAAAAAATAAGAGGAAGCCAAAAATGCTTCCATCTTGGTGTATACAATAACTGGAAAACGAATGCCTGAAGTTGTGAACACTAAGAAAAAGAAAAAAAATCAAACAATAGCAAAGAATAGAGCTAGTGTCATCATTAATGTGAAATTAAACGGTTTGGACCGTGGTGAATGACTCCCACCGGGAGGTGATGATGCTGGTATTTGTTTGGCTTCTGGGTTAACTGCAGTAGCAGGAGGTACTGCAGTATTTGGGGATACAGCCAGAGTGTTGGTATCCATGTTATCATAACCTGGGGACAAAAAGAAATTTCATTAGGTAGAACAACTAGTAACGAAAGGAAGAGGAAAAATGGTGTTTGATTTTAGAGATCCAATCCAAAACGGGAAAAATACTCACAGTTAGATGGCTTCCAACCCAAAATCATCCTCTCACGATCGAAAACTATGCGATGACCAGTCATGAAATTTTCTACAAGGAGATAAGTTTTGATAATGTAAGGAACAGTTTCTCACTGCACACATTAAGAAATTGATGCCAAGTTTAGACTTGCTAATTCAAAGTTTTGTTTATTGTTTCCAAGTCTTATCTTAAAAAATAGTGTTAATCTTAAGAAACAAAACCTAACCAACTTTCACACTTAGCAAAACTTATTTGTCTAGCATGAGATTAAGAAATTATGGTTCAACAGAAACATCCCCCAACACAAAAAATCCATAAATTAACAAATTAAGAAACGGTACCAAATGTAATGAAGAATAAATTCCAAAAATAAGGAAAACTATAGATAGTAAGATACTCACGTCCAATGATGTTCACATCTCCACTCTTGATCATACCGAGACAATATACAGCTGAACCATCCTGCAGTTCGCAAGAATAAACTTGTTTTCCAAGAAGCAGGAATAAGATATCAGACAGACAAATGGAGGCATGCTTACCGCAAGTTGAACTAGTACTATGGGGTCTGTTATGTTAAAGTAGTCTCCACCGCTCATTACTAGAGTCACTGCGGGAATTGTCAGCTCAGTTTGATTAGCACTGCATTTAAATTGGAAGTCAGTGCCTGCAGGATTACAGAACACTAAGCACATGAAAATGGGAGAATTTGTGCGGATATAAATGACCTTATATCATAACAATAATCAAATGGGACTTGAGTAGATGAGCGACGTGTTTCCTTTACCAGCTTATTGAACTGCAAAAATAGCACAAGTAATAAGTACACAAAAGGTAGGAAGTCAAGCAAATATCAAGACTCACTACTAAAACTACTTACACTCTCCGCTATAAGTGTATAAGCTGGATCATTCAGGTATGTAAATGAGGTACCGGAATCGAAAATTGCACTATAAACAAGATCACTAGCTTGTCCACCAATACTTGTTTGAGTGATGCTGATGTTGTAAAGCGAACTGGTAACAAGTTTTCAAAAAATAAGCACAACAGGCATGGAAGGCAGATAAAAAAGAAAAAGTCTGCACATCAAGATTCAAGAAGTGAGTACCTGCGTGGTTGCCCTTGATTGAAAGACGTTTCTCCTTGGCCTGTGCTTCCTTTGTCACCAAAACTGATTCTACCAATCCCATTAGGGCTAAAACACATGGAAAATGAACCAGAAGTATATCCATTATGTGCCAAAGTACTAGGCACAGATATATTAGACATGCCAAGTCCAAACAAGCCATTGGGAGCTCCACCAGTCAAAAAAGAACCCGTTTGAACTTTACCACAACTGCAAAAGCATAGCACATTTATAAGTAAAAATTGCTGAACAGATTTTGAAAAAAAATTAAGAATGAGGAGCAAGGTTATGGAAATGAGAGAAATGATTCCAGTCCATCAAAGAAAGAATACATGCACCAGACGCCCTCAAGTTTCTGATAGCACATGACTGACATCTAGTGTGGTTTCTCACATACAAGTGATCTTTCACATCACCAAAATCCATATGAAAGAACTTTGGTACTTGGGGTTAACCATATCCAATCTTACTCCAGGTTCTCCAATTAAAACCAAGGGCTAACAACTCTATCATATTCACTATCAAGGTACTTGGGTATCATGCCATTTCCAAAATCCATGTGGGTGGTCTGAAATGCATTTCCTGATTTATAACAGCCAAGTGGAAATTACCTACCCAAAAGTAATTTTTGCATCAACAGCTTTTGATTGACTATCATCGCTGATCAGGTGCAATAAATCCTGTACAAAGTACCCAGTTGTCGAAGTGCCATTAGAAAGATATACAACTTGATAAGGACAATTGCTCTGATCACTAGGGCATCGATCACGCTGTGTTTGTGAGCACAAGGTGCTGTTGCAAGGGACCTTTTCGCTTGTTGAGGATGTATTCGGACTGTAGATATTGAGGTCTACCTGTTTAGAAAAAAAACTAAGTTGGTAATTGTGGAAGTGCTAGTATCATAAACGATCAAATTAGTAGATGTAATCACCACAACAGCTGATTCAAGATTTCATTTGAATTGAAAATTTTCCAGTTAGTAGAGTCCAAATTCAAATGGTGATAAATCGTCACTCGTGGCTAAAAATTATCTGCAATCTAGGATGCAGAACTGGATTCTCTAATCACTCAGAGCAAGCATTCATCATCAGTCAAACAGCAACACCAAAAAATTGACAGCTTAACTTCAAAGAGAATTCAAGCGTCAACAACTTAAATCATAAGCATTCTCAACAGTGCTGATGTCAAAATCAAATTAAGTTCTCAATTGAACTAGAATCAACTAGAAAATTCAAAATAATTGACCTACCGTTCCTGATGGTGATCTTAGGCTATGCACACAACTGGAACAATCACATGGCAACCACAAGAGGTTACTTCCAGTGTCTAGGGCCACAAGAAATGACACACTTGGTGTTCCAACCGAAACATTAGCATAATGTAAACTGAAACAATTTGAACAAACACAGTACAGATTAGCCAGAATAATAATCATCTAAATACACGTAATAACCTAAATCCCATGTTTGGTTGCCAAGAAAATTGAGCCTTAGAATTAATTTCAATAAAAAAAGAAAAATAATGAAAGCAAATACTTGGAGGTTTTTTTTCTTTTCTTTTCCTAATAGGAGTTGATGCTCAAAAGGACAAGAAAACATGTAACCAAATAGGCCGTTGCTATACAAGGAAACACAACTGTTCCTTCTGTTACCTTTTCCTTTTCCTTTTCCCTTTCCTTTCATTTTCTTTTCTTTCCCAGCAGCCAAACACAACAAAAACTTTGGGAAAAAAAACACTCAACTAAAAGTGAGAGGAACTTACAATCCCAAACCATCAATCCGATAAGTCTCGTTCCCGTAATAGAAAGTAAGTAGTGTTTTATTATTTTTATTATCACCGCCAGTACTAGTAGCCAATCTACGGCCATGAATAACTCTATCACGTTGAGCCATAACTTGAAAATATGGAACACTATCTTTCACTGGCAACAATCCATCAACACCAAACATCCCTTTAACCGGGTCAGAAAACCGGTGATGAATATCAAAACCGAATGTTCCAAACCCAGAACATCTTTCTATCAGCACAAACAAGAACAGCAAAAACAAAAATGGAAACTTGTGGTGACGAACATGAAAAGAATGAGCATAACTGAAAAGGGTCGCCATGGGAAAGAGAGTTCAAAAGGATTGAGAAAGAAAAGAATTGAAATTGATCGTGTTTCAAGAGAAAGAAAAGGTAAGTCGGTTGATGTAGGTGAAGTAGGAAGAAAGAGTCGTTTGAAGATAGAGAGAGAGAGAGTGAGGGCAAAAAGTCTTGCTAGAGTGTGTTTATTTTCGTGATTGAAGTTGAGAATGAAATTGGATATAATTAAATTATGTATGAAATTTAAGTATTACCTATAAAAACTAATTATTTTTGTCTTTTTATAAATTATTTTAATAAATTTCATACACAAAACCATAGTTTTGAAACATGACTCGACGGATCAACTCGGGATCTAACCGACCTGAAACTGAAACCAGGCCAGACTAAAGAAAAAATAAGAGAATGAAAAATCCGGTGTGACCCGAGAGGTGGACCCGGCGACCCGGCAAGACCAGGTCAAAAACTCGGTTACAACTCGTTGACTTTTGTTTTTTTTTTTATTAAAGCGACGTCATTTTGATTTTTTTAAAAAATTTGACCCGAACGACCTGATAACCCGATCAAAACCCGATAACCTGGTCAAAACCCGATAACCCAATTAAAATCTAGAACCTGAACCTTAAACCAAACCAACCACCAAGCCGAGCCTAAAAACTATTCACCAAACTCAACTTCAACCATATAAACACACCCTTATATTGCATCATTGTCTTGCCGGGTGGGGGTTTGTTGCCAACTGGCGTTCCACGAATGGGTAAACCGTGTAAGGCTGGACTTTTGACGATGGTGGGCCCCTACATTTAAATCATAAGGCGAACCTCCAGACTATTTGGCGAGTATCAATCTTGTCCTCAATTAGTTTTTCTCTCTCAATTGGATCCTTATGCTGGAGTTTTGGGTTTTCTTTTTGGTTGTACAGATGCTTCAAACATCGAAAATAGTCTACTTTTCTAGACCCAATTTCCCTGAATAAGAATTATTATAATAAATATATCAATTGCGTGTTCTTGTGAAAATAAAAATAATAATAATAGGACATTTTGGTCAACAAAAATAAATAAATAATAAGATACTCAGAATTCTTCAAATAATCCAAATAAATGAAAAAAAACCCATAAAATAATCATTTTGATTTTTTTTTGGTGCCGAGTCTTTCCCATCAAGACACCCAAACCAAAATAAATGAGAACCTACCTTGGTTTAGACATTCTGCAAAAAAATTCCCAAAATCGCCTGTTTTAATTGATAGCGTCTTTCTTAAGCATTTTTAACAGTCCACGTCAATCTTCGATTCCTACACAGTTGCGAAGAAATATCTGAAAATAGTAATATAAAAAAGATTTATGTATTAGTAGCATAAAATCCGGCTCGGCATGACTGGTTGATCTAGGACCCGGCCGACCCGGGCTGAAAAAAAAACAAGGGAAAGAAAAACCTGGTGTGACCTGACAGGTTGACCCGGTAAAAAACCCGATTGCAACCCATTGACTTTTGTTTTTGTTTTTTTACTAAAACGACATCGTTTTGATTTTGATTTTTTAAAAAAATTGACCCGGTTAAAACCCGGAATTTGAACCTTGAACTGGGCCGGGTCTAAAAACTATGATTCGTAGGCTTACAATGTTTTTTTTTAAAAAACCTTTAAAAATCTTTGATTTTTTTATTTGAAATTAAAATTTTTTACCATTTTAAATCATTTCAATACAATGATAATGTAAAAAATAAATTTTAAAAAATAAAAAAATTATTATTTTTTCAATCGTTACGTCAGTTTGACTAGGTCCAACCTCAATATCAAAAGAAAAAAAAAGACACCGTCAACAAAGATCTAAAGAGAATAGAAAGAAAACAAATCGGTAAAATACAAGGTCATAAATGCAAAAACAATAAAATACAAGGATGTCACTAGAAGAGTCTAAAATAGAAGGTTAGAGGTAGTGGTCGTTGGAAGTAAACGGTCGACGTCAGTGTACATTATTGAATGATTATCTTGGCTAGAAAAATGAGAAAAAAAAAGAAGAAAAAAAAGGCGAAGCCAACTATGCTGTTGACCTAACTCCTACATTAATTGAATCAAAGGGAATATTAATTATTGGGCATGAGCATGAGCATGTCCATGGCCTCCAGCACTTGAACGTACAACTCTTTAATAAATCACACTTTGAATTGCGTATTTTTTTCTTTTTCTTTTTCTTTTTTTCACATCTTTCAAGAGGGTTGGTTTTCATAAGTTTAGGATAAGTTGACGTAAAAAACGTGTAGCTGCAAAAAAGTTAGGCACCGAATTGGGGACTAATTGTTTTTTAAAAAATAATTATTACAGCAGTTTGGGAAAATAAGAGCAGAGCTGGACGCAATTAATCTAGAAAGAGGTTTCATCCTAAAGCTTAAAGCTTTCCTTGGACGATGAAAAAGAGAGGAGTTCTTTCACAAGAAAATAACATGCAAGCTTTGATGTTGTTGTAGTCCTTGTTTTGGTAGAATAATCTAATGCAAAAACAAGAATGCTAAATTGGCAAATTCGTACTAAATGAAGTCATTATTGATTATGAGCACAAACAATATGAATTGAAGTTTAATAAAGTTATTGGGTAGAATAAAACATATCATAGACTTGATACATTTAGATGTGTGGGGACTATTAGTGTCATTCCAAGGAAAAATAAATTATTAAGTATAATTTATTGATGGCTTTTAGAAAAGATTATAGGTATATTCAATCAAGAAAAAATTAGATGTGTTTTCAATATTTAAAGATTTTAAATCGTAAGGTGGAACTTGAATCCTAAAAAAGGATTAATTGTTTAAAGAAAAGTAATGATGGAGAATATACCAATGATAACTTTCTTACATTTTATAAGCTAAAAGGATATTAAAGGTAATTTACTATTGCATATACACCTCAAAACAATATTGTGGTGGAGTTGATGGAAAAAACTTTACTAAAAAAAATAAAATTTATGTTGAGAATTGCAAGTCTAGTAAAGTCATTTATGATAAAAACAATTAAGACCTCTTATTATGTCATAAATTAGTCAATATCGGCTACATTTAGGGTAAAACACCAACATAGATATAGACCGAAAAACCAACATAATATTTTCTTTACATGTATTTAGATGTCATTCATACATAATGTATGATTCCCAATATAAAACAAAAAATATATTTTGGGATATGCTGATGTAGTTAAAAGGTATCACTTGTGGTATCTCATTGCCTATAAATTTGTAATTAATAGAAATGTGATATTTGTAGATGACACACTGCAAGATCAACAAAAATACAACACTTTAAAGGAACTACTATAACTTATACAAATTAAAAATAAAAACAAAAAAACTCTTTTAAAGTAGTACCAAAGCATAAGGAGCAAAAATCAAACAAAACCAATGATATAAAAATTCAATGTTCAATGTGTCAGACAAGAAAACCATCTTAGCACTTAAAATATGTTATAACAAACAATAATGCATATTGTTTTTTAATAGAGAATAGAGAGCCATAAACTTTTTAGGATAGCCAAAATTATTTATTATGGATGACAACAATGTAGGAAATAGTTGAAGGTTTGCACATAAACAAGACATGGAAACTTGTTCCACTTTCAAATAGAAAAAAAAAACATATTGGTAACAAATGAGTCTATAAGATTAAACAAGATAGCAATGATCAAATAGAAAAATATCGTACAAGATTGGTGATAAATTGATATGCTCAAAAGAAGAAGATTGGCTTCAACATGATTTTTTTCTATTTTGTTGTACTTATGACATTATGGATGACATATTGGTAATTTCCCCCAATAGAGACTGAGTCTAAAAAATAAAGACTCAATTAGTTAAGGAGTTTAATATAAAGGATTTAGGATAGACAAACAAGATTTTAGGGACATAAAATTATCCAAATAGAAAAGATATGAAGATTTAGGTGGAACAAGATATGAAGCTTTAGTCTAAAAAATAAACGCTTCCCTTCCACCATGTCATTGAAAGCGTCTTCGTGTCCTTTCCCTTCTTAGCTTTGGGTGGCCGATTTGTCGCTGGTGGAGATTTCTTTTTTTCTTCTTTCTACTCTTTTAAAATGATAGATTGGTCCTCCTTGTTGTTGATATTTAAAATTCAGTCTTTATTTTTTTAATTTCTAATTTTTGTTCTTGTCCCTTTTATAAATATTTTATTTGTTTTCAATTTCATCATTTAATAACAATTTGTCATATGATTTTTTTTTTCCATTTTGGTCCTTATTATTTTGATTTCTAAGTTTTTTCTTGTCTTCTTTGTAAAAATTTTATTTACTTTCAATTTCATCTTTCAATTCAAATTTATAGTGTATTATTTTTACCAATTTGATCCTCATTCTTTTGATTTTTTTCTTTTGTTAAAGTTAATTTTCTTCTTAATTTCAACCTTTAATAAAAAAAAAAATTACTTTTATTTTGTATGTTAATTTTGATCATCATTTTTTTGGTTGTTTTTTGGTCCTTTTTCTAAATTAATTTTTCTTTTCAATTTCACCCTTCAATAAAATATAAAATTTATTTCTATTACAATTTTGATCCTTATTATTTTAATTGCTATTTTCTGTTTTTAATCGTTTTGTATAATTAATTTTTTTTTCAATCTCATCCTTAAATACTTGATTGATTGAGAATTGAACTTCATTGTTTTTTCAAGTAAGGTACTATGGGTCTAATAATCCGGATCACGGGTTTAAAAGGTTAATGTAGGTTGATATTTAAAAAAAAAAAAAAGATTTTGTGATTTTCTTTATTCTTTTTTCTATCGGGTAATTATGATATCTTGATCCGGGCTTCGGGCCTGGTAGGATAACTTGGGTTGGCTTGATCTTGATTACTGGAGTTACATGTTTGTTATTCTAACTCAAATTAACTAGAGTTGATTTTTTTAGGTTGTTTTTTATTTATTATATTTCATCATTCTATATTTAATGGGATAAGAATTGAGTTATATTATTTGTTCATTTAGAAAAGATATTTTTTCTCAAGTTATCATGATCTCTTTTTATTTTTTAAAACAAAATTAATTTCTTTAATCCAGTCGGTTGAATGGCAAATTTTTCTACCCGTGATTAAGGCAGCTTGTAAACTATTCAGCTCAAAACAAGTCGTACCCTGCAACTTGGAATTCTTTAGATGAGATTCACACCCGAGTTTATTTCAATGCGTTTATACTGAACCAGACTCGTGTTAGTTTTTTCCAAGAGTTCGAGTGGTTAATCAATACTTTAGATGTATGTGTGAATGGTTTTTTCCATGAACATGTGGCCGTGATCATCGTTCTATAGTTTCCATCTCTCGGTAGGTGGGGGGGAAAAGACAAGCTGCTTTTGCCTGGCTTCAACTTTGAATGCGACAAAGTCAAAGAAGGAGGGAGTCACTGCAGGAAGCATGAAGGAAATTACCTATGGCTACGTATCCAATTCCTGCTTTTTTTTATATTTCTTTTTCATAAGAGTTGTAGTTTTGAAAACCTCAAGCAGTGATTTTCGTATGTTATTCCACTTGCTATTTTAATGGTTTTGGGACCGAGTAAACCTCAGGTTTTTTTTTTTTTTTTTAGTTTTTGTCATTATCACCATTATTTATTTAGACTTATCTTTTGGTG
Source organism: Populus trichocarpa (assembly GCF_000002775.5). Taxonomy (NCBI): domain Eukaryota; kingdom Viridiplantae; phylum Streptophyta; class Magnoliopsida; order Malpighiales; family Salicaceae; genus Populus; species Populus trichocarpa. Next base: position 7,874,402 of record NC_037289.2, on the reverse strand, counting down.
AATATGAAATGAAACTTTGCAAGTAAACCCTTTATAGCAACAGGAAGGTTCCAGGAATTGATCAAATTTCTTGGTCTTCCACTTCCTTTCATAGCCTTAATTAACGCGTCATGTTGTACCCTTATAGCTTTCAGACTTCCAGAAGCAAAGATTCGCTCTCATTGAGAGGAAGTATTTATCATCAGCCGATTGCAGTCCACTGTTGGTAATTTGGAATTGATCCAGTAGCAACCCTAAAGAAAAACAGAAAAGGCAGCCTTGCCTGACCAGGAGGAGTTGTTTTTCCCTTGTGCTTATTGAAATGGCTTCTGGTAACAGGATTCAAAGTCATTAAACCTTCAAACAGCGGCAAGACTCAGTCTGTTAATTTTTAATTGAGCTTTGAAAAAGCTGATCTCTCCACCGAAAAAGACCCAAAGCTTTGCTTCTTTTTGAAGACTTCTGCAAGTCAATATAGCTACAACTAATGTAGTCTTTTATGCAGGAAGGTACCAAGTGAAAGGTATCCTATGCACATGTTCTCTCTACAGCTTTTCTTTTCAACCAGAAGTTCCAAGTAGAAGGATCATATTTGCTTACATGATAAAAGGTTGATCTGGGGCAAAAGAAGAGAGAAAAGAAAAAGCTAATAAGAAGTCAAAGAAAGAGAATTAAAAAATGAAGAAGAGAAAAATAAGGGTTGGAAAAGTCTATAACTTTATAATTTTTATTCAATTTATTAAAATTCTCAAACATTTAGAAAAAAATAGGATATAAATATTAAAACCCTAACATTAAGTGTATTATGATACTTATGTAAATGAGCTCAAAATTTATATTGTTCATTACTGGCTTGAATATGTTTTTTAATCTCAACATGCAAATTATATGAACTTTACATACAAAAGACTCAACTGAATCAGACATTTTAAAGTAAGAAGACATAGTTAGAAGATCTACAAGCTTTCTAGATTCGTAACTATGAACACTATATGATCGAGAGTGTGAAGTGGAATAAACAATATTTGAAGTCTTAATTAATGGATATAGTTTAGACATAACCTAGTAAATTAGAATTATCTTTATCTTCCTCATCATATGTCAAGGGTAAAGGATCAGGGAACTCAACATGTTGCTCTAAATCTATGACATGCTGGATGTTAAGCATTAGGAGGTGAGGAGCATGTTGCTCCAAACCTTTGACGTGTTAAGCGTCAAGCATGATGGGTAAGGAATCAAGTGATTTAAGTAGATTAATATCATAAAACTCTTCTCAGACCATACTTACCTTTTCAGGCAATTCTACTAAAGATTTTCCTAATACTTCTTCCTTTACCACTAAAGTAGAATTATTATATTCTTTATTAATCTTATTTTTAGACTCGTTTAGACTTATAGTGTTAAGTCTCTTTTCTTACACATCCTCTTTATCTAGGCCATTAAAGTTCTCAGGATTGAGTTCATACACTTGCACACAATAGTTTTTCTTTTCACCTATATCCTTATATTCTTAGACGACTAAGAGTTTGGAGGTGCGGTTGAAGAAGATATGACCAGAACCTTGACAGTTAGCATACTAAATCTCTAAACTCATCATAGACATTTCATTAACGACTTTTTTTCCCTCATCTTTTTTATAAATTTAGGCACCACTAAGATTAAGTCTATATGATGGAGCACCTAACAAAGAACCATCATTCCTAAATTGAGATCTAAAATGGGTAATATGAGGGTCTTGATATTTTATTCGTTGACTCTTTATAAGCAGCTCATAATCTTGCACTACAGTATAGGCTTGGTTAAGAGTAAAACCACCCATGAGCCTGACCTCTTTTCTAAAATTATCTTTCAAACCCTTACAAAATCTACGCAAAGTTAAGGCTTTATTTTCTCTTATGGCATATCTCATCATGTAATCATTAAATTGTGTTATATATTCATTGACAGATTATTCCATTGGTGTAAGAGTTTATTTCTATAAGACCAGGGTAGGTACTTCTCCTGTAGTTTTTGTTTTATTTTGGTCCAATCAATTATGACTTATGAGAGGTTTACCTTTCCTCTCTAAACAACCCTCAACATCTCCCTAATAAAGTTGGGCTTCATTAATGGGCATCATCTTAACAAGTCTAATTCTAATATCATCAAACAAGTTGTGTCACTCAAAGAATTGATTAATTTCACAAATCCACATATCATATATCTAAGGGTCATGATGACCATAAAAAGTGAGGGCTTCTATTTTATTACGGCTCATGACTTTCTCATCAAGGTAATTGTATTTAGAGTAACCTAAATGATAATTATATTGGTGACACTCAGGGTGAACATACCTACAATGGTTATTCCTGTTATATTTATTGGTCTTTGGGTGCCTTATTCGAGAACTCTCTTAGGGTTCATTTCTTCTAAACATGTTTGTCATCTGAGATTGTAGCTCCCATCAAATGGTCTTAAGAGTATTACTAAGGGTCGGGTTCACGATAAGTGTACTAACTTAAAATGGAATTGAGATCACATACAATTCTTACAAGTGAAATCACAATACAAAAATAATAATTCTATTTTTTTTAATGTGGAGATTAATCAAAAACAAAAAACACCAGAAAGATTTTAAGCATGCATTACCAGACCTTCACTAGTTTCGATAAGCTCCACAATTAATAAAAAAGACTAAAGGCAAAATTTGAATGGCAAAATATAAAGCGAGCAAAGTATAAGAATATAATGCCAAATGAAGGTTTTTTAGGCACAAAAGAATACTATTAATGATAAATTGCATAACAAGTGTAATACCAAAATAGTAAAATTCAATGTATCAAAAGATAAAGTAATTTACTTACTAGAATTCTAGGTCAAAAGATGCTGGTCACTGCTACTAATGTGGCGAAGAATACTAACGTGTCAATGATGGATGACATGGCGACAACATGTCAATACAGGCTGTCGTGGCGCTGGCATGGCAATATATGTTGATGTGGCACTGGCATGTCTGTGTGGTGATATGACGCTGACATGCTAGTTTGGTGATATGGCGTTGACATGGCATCGTGATACCAAGGGAAGTTTTTCAAATCTGAGCTGTCAACAAAAACATTATTTTTTTTTTCAGTTGTTGATGATGATTCTACATAATTTTTATGGTTTAGGAACTGTGTTGAGTTTTGAGGATTTTTCCAAGCCTTAAAGAGATCAATTAACTATAAGAACAAGTAAAAGTCTGTGATTCGATACTAAAGCTGATGCGGGACAAAAGAGATTTAAAGCTAAAGAAGAGAGAAAAGAAAAGGCTAAGAAGAAGAAGTCAAAGAAAAAAAAAACAAAAAACTAAAGAATAAAAGAATTGGGGTTGGAAAAGTCTACAACTTTATCATTTTTATTCAATTAATCGAAACTCCCTAACATTTAAAAAATAGAATATAAATATTAAAACTCTAATTAGAATAAACAATTGGACTTATAGCCCATTAAATAAAATATTTAACAATAACTAAATTAAACCCAATAAATAAACCTAAATAAAACAATAGCTAAATTAAATTAACTTAATAAATAAACCTAAATAAGATCCAATAACACAAGGGTTGAATTATCCTCCATCATCATAAATTATACAAACATGTAAATCATGCCTCGGTCTGATTTGTCTATCAAAGGTGCTAAAAATAAAATAAGAGAATGAATGAGCAATAGGAGATTATACAAAACCGTATTGCATATTTTTATTTATCAAAAAGGGGTGGCGATATTCTATCATATATGATACAGAGGTGTAACCTAAAGGACCCACCTAGAGCTGGCCTGAAGAATTATCATACAACTGTCCTGATAAACGAAAGAACAGATCAGTGGTTATAATAAGATATATAAAAGGAAAGCAGACATCAAGCTAGTTAAAACAGAAGTATGGCTATGGCAATATGGAGATGCAATTGAACATTGAGTCATTCCTGGTCTCTTTTGTTGATCCTGTACTAGAGTTGCTACCTTGTCCAGCAGCAACTGCAGGAGGCGCCATGGAAGCATGTGGTTCTGTTGGGAAATTGTTATAGTCCTCCGTATCATAATTAACCTGCATTAGAGAAACATGAAGTTTTTCCGCACAAGGATCAAGAATTCGCATAAATACAAGAGAACATTTCATTCTTCTATTTTCAAACCTCAATTGCATATCATCATTTTACATGACAATGGACTGCTAGATCGCAGAGAATTCTAACTTGCACCTGTTACAAGGTCAGTTAGATTCCAAGTGTAGCATTCATTTGATCTAATACTAATTCACATGTTTACTTTCTTTTTGATGAACACACATCAAATGCAATACTTACACTAGATAATATATATCGAGTTCCATTCTCTTGAATACAGCCAAGCAGTTCTACAATTCCGTTCAGCAATTATTTGCTATCAGTATTAGAGTAAATAATAGAGACTATCTCTGAGTGGAGATCATAATTATTGCGATCATAGACAGTAAAATGCCTTCCTCCTTGCATTGTTAAACTCATACGGGGTATCAAACTCGGATTTGCATCAGGACTGCCCATCATCAAGAAAAAGGATACAGTTACAGAGAATAAAGACTAGGCAGGTGATGATGGATAACGCTTAATGTCTCTTTCATCGCACTGTGTTATAAGGCCTAACCTCATATCAAAAGGAATCCTGGGATCTGGTGGACGCCGCTTATCTCGTGCCAGTAAATGAAACTGTAAATGAACATAAGAATTCAATCTCGGTACTGGATTATTCAAAGAGAGTGGTGAAGCAAATCTTCATCCTCCAAAGCACCTGCTTTTTCTGAGAACGTTGAATAGGCTGGGTCAACCATACACATAAAATTAAGAAGTTCCAGAATCAAAAGGAGATGCGAACTCTACATCAATGGATGTCGTTCCTTCTCGAACTTGAGTCACAGTAATATTATAGCTTGGGCTGCATGACAGTTCCAGACATAGGTTATGGAACAAATAACCTTCCATCAAGACAATCACAATTAGCATCAGGTAAGTGAGAAATTAATACTTACTGGGTCGGGTTCACATTGAATAGAGTCACTTCCAATTCCACCATGTCCAAAGCATATGGAGAAAGAATCTGCTATCAATCCCTCCCTCGATAAGACACTAGGAGCAGAAATCTTCTCCATGCCCAGCCCAAATAGACCATGGGAGCAGCAATGTCCAGAAATGAACCAATCTGAACCTGTCCACAACTGCACATTTCATATTGCATTTTCATCTCTACCAAGACCCAAAGCACTGAAATGAGAGAAGAATGCTATCCTGAGGCAAGGTGTTAAAATTGTTATTATGATAAAATAACTCACCCAAATGTGATGTAGTCTTCAACAAATTCTCGTGCGCACCATCTTCCGTTGCCAAGTGCAGAACATCCTCTACCAAAATCCCAGAAGTAGATGTTTGAGCAGAGCCATAAGAGACCATTTAAGGGCAGCTGCTGAATGTTCCAAGGCAGTGATTAGGCTGTGCACACAAATCATTGTTGCAGGTGACCTTTTTGCTTGTCGATGACTCTCTTGGGTTGTACTTACTTACCTCAAAAGCCTGCTACAATGACACATGGCAGAAAATCAACCATGAGCAGCTAATAGAATTTGATATAGAAGCAGCAAAACAAATCCATCGACATTCTTAGCACTGTTCATCATACCGCTAAGTGTTCCTTTAACTGTGTCTAGTAACCTACGAATGGTCACACAGATCAAGTGCAAATAGCCATTAGTCTGTACTTTAGTAATCCAATTACTAACAGCTACAAATTAATGCTCCTGTGAGATCACTTCTAGAGATGTTTTTAACCTCACGAATGTGAAATCAATAACAAAGACTGACGAAACTCCACAATGAGGGACAAGATATAAAGCCAAACAATGATGAATCAACAAAGTAAATAACAGTAACATTGCATAAAAAACAATCGTTGTAACTATTCTTGCATATAATTGCACTAATAAAAATCACATTTACCAAAAACAAAAAGAATGGAGAAGAGACACACTTACAGAAGCATAACTTACAAAAACAACTCAAGAATTGCAAAAGTGCATTAACAGTAACTAAAAATGAAAAACAAAAACATTTGAATGAAGGAAGCATACTATCCCAAAGAGCTGATTCTAAAGATGGAATTCCCATCAGAGAAAGCAAAAGGTTAGTGCAAGTGAAATGTTGACTTCAATCTGGATATTAATTATCTATGAGTGCTTGAGAGAATTTGGCTCACAAAGGAGCTAATAATGGAAAGGATGAGTAATTAGAGCAAAACGAGAGAGAGAGCAATCCAAGAATCTCGGATTCAACATTTGTTCATCATTTCTATCATATTCCCTACTGTCAATTTTGATATATAGCCTAAGCTTTCTTCTAGACGGCTTCTATGACACTTGACATCTAATAACACTACTACAAACTAAATGAAACGCTGCTTACGATGAGCCAATGTTGCATAGGGCTGAAGAAAACATTGTGTGTTACAATCCCTAACACCTAATTAATCAAGTGAAGTGCAAGGCCACCTGCAATACTCCTCAATCTTCAATTCTATATGCCAAAATCTTCTCCCCAGATTGAACTTGTAACAAAGGTGAGTCAACATCAGAGAGTCTGCGTCCCCTTAACATCTGATTACGATGAGCCAATGTTGCATATTACTCAAAGCTTCGTTTCTCAGGCCAGTTTCTAGTCAAAGCAGCATAATTCTTGAATGAAGCGGAGAACCTGGGGTGCATCTTGAAAGTAAAGATGCGACCTTAACAGGTTTTACAGATAACCCAGATTGTTATCAGCAAAAAGAAAGTTAATTTCATTGAAGATCTTATTTTGAAATCGCATTGCTTAAGAAAGACAAGATCTTGATTCAACTGAAAGAGGGGATTTTGTATGCGTGTGTTATCAGTGAAAGAGAGTCCAGGAGTTAAGGAAAGGTTTTTCAAGCATGTCTCGTGGGAGATGGGGTCTATATTTTATGTTTTGGTATTAGTGGTCATTATAAAATTTTGTAATACGTTGATATGTCGAGGATCATATTATTTTTTTTAATATAAAAAAATATTTAGATATTATTAATATTTTTTAATAAAAAAATTTTAAATTGTGTAAGGATTAATATGATGTGAGATGTTTAATTTGTGAGTTCAAAAATAACTTAAATGACTAAAAACATATAGTTTGATTTAAAATAAATATTTAAGATAAGATTCATTTAATAAATATTGAGTTAAAAACATATTAGTTCGATTCAGTTCGATTCGAATCAACTCGAGCTAACCTGTCAAACCCACAACTTGAGTCATAAAACTAAGATAACTCAATAGAAAACAAATTAAAATAAATTATAAAGCCCAATTCACAATCAATTCGGTGTTGAAAGATAAAATTAAAAAAAACATTAATTAAAAAAATGACATAAAAAAAGACTTGAATCAACCCGGATTAACCAGCTAAACTCGTGACATAAATCATTAGATGGAGATAGCTTCATAGAAAACAAATAAAAACAAATCACGAAGCATAATTCTTAATCAACCAAATGCTAAAAGATGAATTTGAGAAAATAAATTAATAAAAAAAGAAAAAAAAACTTGAGTCAACCGATCAAACCCGCAGTCCAGATCATGAGACTAAAATAATCTCACAATAATTAAATAAAAAAATATTATAAAGTTCAATCCTCAATAAACCTAACGTTGGATGTAATTGAAATTAAAAAAAAAATCCAAAAAAAACAAAACATTATTCTAATGAATAGTATTTTGTGATGAGAGTTATAGTAAAATCCTTCCCTCGTTTAGTTTTTTTTTATTAATATTTTAATTCAAATTCATAATTTTTTCTTCTAATCTATATTTATTAAGAAAAAAATTATAACATTTTTTTTAAATCCAAATTTAAAATAATAATTAATGAGAGAAACAAAATACAAGAAATTGTATTTGGTGTAGAGTTAAGGATGAGGCCTTGTGGGGAGGTGGGACTTGAATTGAAAGATGAAAAGGATGGGGGTATTGAAATGCATGCCTTTCTTTTTGTGCAGGATGTTAATTTTATTCCGGTTGATATTAAAAAAAAATTTGATAAATTTTGATTTTAGAGTATTTTAGCATGTTGTTTGAGGTTATATTGTTTTTATATATATAACATTCAAAAATACATAATTTTAATTCAAATTTAAAGATAAATTAATTTAAAATTATACAATTCAAATTTCAAACACAATGTTAAGTATCTAAATATAATTTTAAATTTTAAATATTCCTCTAGATGATTAGCCCACGCTACACAACGGGTCAAATCAAATTTTTTTTAATTAAAAAAATTTCAAGTGTAGCTAATTTTTTATAGTAGAAAAAAATTTAAACAATATGAGTTAACTTGATGTGACTCAATCTACTCGACATGTTTAGAGATAACCTGAATGCCTGATAAAAATATAATTTGACTTAAAGAAAATTATAAAAAGTATGAAGACGACAACATATTGAATTAACTTAGGTCAACCTTGGTTAATCTTCCAAATTTCCGCTTCGGTCATGAGACCATAATAACCCCAAATAAAGCAAATCAAAATAAATTATGAAGCTTAATTCTCAATAAATTCATTGTTGAATAATGAAATTGGAAAAAATTCAATCTAAAAAAAGACACAATAAAACAACCTAAGTCTACCCAACTTAACTCACAAAATCAGTGACTCGGGTCATGAGACTGATAATTTTATAGAAAGCAAACCGAAATAAAATGATAAATCTTAATTCATAATCAACCAAATGTTAAAAATATTAATTGATGAAACTGAAAAAAAAATAAAAAATAGACCAAAAAAAACCTTATGTCAACTAGATCGATTTGTCAAACCTGTGGCATAGGTCATGAAACTGAGATAATCATAAACAAAGCAAACAAGAACAAATTATGAAATTCAATCTCCAATAAACTAAGTATTGAATGATGAAATTAAAAAAAATATATAGATTTTTAAAAAATACTATTCATAAATTGAAACGGACAAAATGAAACTAGAACATCTCGACTAAAGTTTAGCTAAGAAGTCCAGAATGGACCAAGATTCAGAACGAGATGAAATTTATTCTGAGTTGTTCTGTTTTTTTTTTAAATGGTAAAAGATATACTTGTCGTTTCGTACATAACAAAACAAAATTGAAAACCTTACTTTTGACTGTTTTTAGTATAAAGCCACCTAGATTTTTAGCATGCGCTATGTCACATGTCGAATAATTTTTTTTTCCAACTTTCAAAAAATATAAAAAGGCTAAAAAGTAAAACTTTTGATGCTTATTAGACAAAAAAAACTTTTAAAATATTGAGACAACATATATTATGCGATATTGTTTTTTTAAGAAAATATCGAGACAGCTACACTCTAAATCAACTCAGACCAACCATAATTAACCGCGATAACCCCATGAAACCCAAATAAAAACAAAATAGTAAAACCAATTCTAATAAACAAAGCATCATGAAGTGAGCATATGATGCTTATATTTAAGCAATAATTTAATTTAGTAAAAAAAACATTCTTTCAAAAAAAGATAAATTAAAAAAAAAAAACATAAGATAAATAAAAAAGATTAGAAAAAAGAAGTAACTTGTCAAATCTTAGACCCAGACTCAATCAAGAAGCGTAATTAAATGTTAAAGGACAAGATTAGAAAAAAAAATTATCAATTGAAAAAGTTTGTCAAAGTACAAAAATAGTAAAAAAAATGAAGAAGGATGAAATCGTAAAAAAAATCAACTTTTAAAATGATGCAAAAAGAAATAAAGATAAAATCTGATAGATTAGGAAATTGAATGAGTATGAAATTGAAAAAAAAAATTAATTTTATAAAATAATTAAAATAAAAAAAATTAATTGAAAGAATATAGATCAAATCTAAATAAAAAAAACAAATTAAAAACCCATTGTAAACTTTTAAAATAAAAATCAAGGAGGATAAAAAAAAAAATCAATCAATGCCAAACAGAAAAGGATTATTCAACATGCGCGGCCCAAAGAGGTAGGTTTCATATGTTGTGGGTCTGTTTTTTATAAAAAATAATATTTAGATATTAAAAGCATGTTTTGAAAAACAAATTATTACGTGAGTTATAGGTCTGACAGATAATAATAATAAAAAAAAGACAAAGGGAACGAGAAATTTTTTTTAAAAACGATAACACTACTGGTTTGTGAGCTTTTATAGGCAAAGATATTTAGGTGGCAAACCACCCCATCTATTTTGTGATCCGATGACATAATGGCAAGATTGGCGTAGAATTTGGTCAATGGGCTAGTTTTGAGCTTTTATAGGCTCCACTATTTTAGGCTCCATGTTTCTTATAGAGATAGAGAAAAGGAATGGTGACGGGATGATGGCAGGTTTCTTATTCTGATTGTTCTCTGTCACACTGCTGGTTTCAAGTTCATAACCACTCTGTGATAATACCATTAGCATCTATCATAACACTACCTTGCTAAGAAGGTGTAAGCCCCTCGGTTTTCACTAACAACTAACAGGGAACAGCTAATCATTACAACTGCTCAAGAACAGAAGAAGACGTCTATGAGCTATATGGATGAACACAAGGCAAATGCAGTTCTTTTTCTTTCTTTTTTTCATGAAAAGAAATAGAAAATCCACATTCAAAAAGGCTTCATCTTTTGATCAAGCAATATGTACAAGATACAAGTGGCTCTTTTTCATCTCATGGTATTTACAAAGGAGAGCCGCACTGCATAGATGGGGGGAGATAACAAGAACAAAATAGTTTATGCTTGTACTAATCAACACCACAAAAAATAGTACTAGTGGCGCAAAAAAATCCCATTTGAAGGACGATCTCATTCTTTGGACAACCATCCCTAAACTCTATCATATTGGAGAGGTAGAGGTGAACCCAAATTTATCAGTAAGTTTGGTTCTTGTAAATGGTGAAAGAAGCTCCATTTGATGAATGAACTGAACATCATGAACCAATGGATTATCAGTTCTTCCCGGAGGAGATCCTGAGTAACAGCATGGTGAGCACCCTGTGCATATGGTTTCTCCACCATCAATTGCCTAACAAATAGACATCCATATCAAAATCATAACTAGGCACCAGCGACATGATCAAAACCTGAAATTATGTTATTACTAAGTACTAACCTTATCAGCAACAAGGCTCAGAATTCCACTTCTTTCGTCAGTAATTGGCTGGCTGACGATGAAAAAATCCAAATGAGATTAGAGTAGTGATACAACAGCAAAATAGTTATACATTCATGAACAAGTTCGTACCAATGCTTGCTACATCTGAAGGGCTTGAGAAATTCCGGTAAAGCTGGTCCAAGCCGGCGGGGTTTTGGACAAAGGGGTTGGTTATTGTCTCCAAAACCTTTCTTGGTTGTGTCTGAACCTGAATCAACTAGGTTACTTTTTACTGGTAGACGATACATATTTCCTTGTGACGTAAAGAAGCGAAACAAAGTCACAAGCAAAAGAACACAGCCTTCCTGTGACTTGCAAAATTTCTACTCTTGTTATGCATTAGCATTCACTCAAGTGATGGCAAATGGAATTTATCCATTTGTTCACCGAGCCTAGCCACACAATTGTCAGAGAGAGAGTGGGAGGGAGGGAGGGAGAGAGTGTGTTCAGAATGAGAGCTTAATTACTGATCAGTGGAGCCACAATGTTTTCTTGACCTTGTTCAAGTAAAAGAGAGCATTTACATGGATAAGATTAACTGTAGGTTAGGCCTTGAGCTTGACTAGTTGGCTTTGATCTCCTAATTTTTCTCTGTTTCTCATGTTGCCTACAATTCATTTTGTCCAAGTATTTGATCCTCGTTTTTTAACATTTTATGCACATGTATTTGCAATGTCTTTCATACATGGATGTGGTGTGACAATCATGTGGCAACTAATTTGAAAAGGCATGAACCTTCACATTTCTAGCATGGAGTAGACAAAATTTTGGACCATTTCATTTCGTTTCAAAGAAGAGGCTTTGTTCCACCAAGTGTTAAAACGGAAAGAAAGAAAATTATTATAATTTATAAAAACCATGTTCATGGGGATCAGAAACAAAATGTTAGCGTTATCCATAAAAGCGATACTTTTTAACACAAGTACCTCGTTAAGTTCTTTTCTTTACTACGACACATACCCATTTACCAAAAGAGCAATAGAGGTCCCTGTTATTTTGATAGTTTCCTTGGCTATAAATAATGATGATTCTGCGGACAATTCTGCGCGAGGGGGGAACAGTGACAAGTAGCGAGGTCTAATGCAGACGGAAGACTTGGGGAGATTTTTCTGGTGAAAAGCAATTTTAAAAAGAAACACTTGAACGCAAAGACAAACACTGACAAGATTGCATTTGTATTTGCCGAAAGCAGAAGGGATGGTTTTAACTTCTGTATGTGTGGTCTCACGGTTCAAACTGCAATGAGCTCAATATAAAGCTATCGCGGAGTATCTTGCATCAGATCCTTCACTAAACCCAGTCTACATCCAGTGCTGTCAGTAACAATAGCTTATGTCCATGCAAATTTTACAAGCTATCAGTCCGGAATTCAACACAAAAAAGGATATTGGTCCGAACTATACAAATTGGAAATGCAAACTTCACAGCAGAATGTACAAGAAGATAAATCTCCGTACATAACAAACAGTAGCATATACATTTCCTATACAGGACCTGAAACTAATGGGACGCTGTCAAAAAAGCTCTTAAAATTTCAGTTCTGATGTGCTGGAAAAATGGAAAGCAAACCATCATAGACTTTCGTAATGGAACTATCATATCTATTTACTTGAGCACACAACGAGGACATCAAACAAGAGAATAACCTTGCCTTGGGAATTCCCAAGCAATCATTTGAAGCACTTTTTCTGCCTTTTTATATCAAATTTACGGGAGTCCATATTTCATGAACAAAAACCCAATCTCTCTTCAATCGTTTCTCCCTTGAATTCCCACTTCGTCAACCCTTATTCGTTGATTGCATTCAGCAAGGGCTTCATAAGTGTCTAGCGAGCAGAGCACCAATGCAAATTCCAGTAATCAACAGTTTCGACAATCCACCACCTAGTCTAGTTTCATATTAAGGTTTTTAAAAAGCCTATGCCCCATAATAATCTAGATAAACCTAGCCAGGATGTAAATATCCTTCAAAAAGCAAGTAGACTATTGAATGAAGCACATCAACCAGTTGAAATCTAAAAGAAATTGATCTAGTTTTATGATGGAAGTAAAGAGAAGTTAGTCTTATCACATTTACCGCGTTTCAAAATAAAAATAGCAGTAAAATCTTGTAAGAAGATAGAGTTAAAAGGTAGTTCTAGAAAAGGAACGAAATATTGCACAAACCTAAACAACGCACACAAAGACTAGAAAGATGTACACAAGGGCAAAACAACACAAGCGATGAATTGATTAGCTGCATACAGTTGTTAAGCTTCAAATCAAGAATAATATCAATCCCAGTCAAACCTGGGTTGTGAGAATACCTCGTAATCAATGGGTCCATCTACAATGCTGTCAACAGCTTGTATACCTTCCAAAAGAGCTGGCTGAAAACTATCATTATCAGAAGGTAATAATTTGTACACTATTAATATTCCAAGTGTGAAAATGGCTTGCAACTTTGTGGAATCACCATGAACCGAGAAGAACAGAAGCATTGATAGAAGGAATAAATCAACAGAGAAACGCATGATACACAATACAGTATCCATCAACCTCCCATCATTTCCAGCAGGAAAACCCCGAACTCTATATACAAACAGAAAGTTGTACTTGTCCACCACATACCTATACCCAAAGTAAACTGCACCAACAGGGACCACGAGCGGAGCAAATGATGAATATATCAAGGTCAGTGTGAATATTGTCAAATTAAATGCATAATATTGAGCAAAATCAAATGTCTGCTTGGGAATGGGAGAGGTTCTGCTGACTGGATAAACAGAGAGATCTTGTCCCTCTTCATCAATTACATTTGACCGGGGAGAATCAAACATATTATCAGGCATCAGTGGTCTCTGAAGAGCATCTATGGCTTGATCTACCAAAGGGTACTCTTCACTCTGCTCAGGCACCAGCTGGAGCATGTCATTCTTCCTATACTTCTGAATCTTCTTCTTTATCCATGGGATAGGAGCCAATAGATCATAAGATATACCCAAGAAAGTACTTGTGATTAGAAATGCAAGTGAAGAGAGACACGATCTTGACAGAAATGATGCACTCATGTATTGCTCGATCCTCTTGCAGTCTTCTCCATCCAAATAACATCTACCCATTTTTAGGATTGTACCTTCCAAAGAAGACTCAACCAGAGCTCTCAACAGAATGAGGTTTACAAGGAAGAAACAAACCATCTTCAAAAGCGCAGCTCTTTGCTCCCCAGAGACAGTTAGATGACGTTCAAACTTGGACATATAAGAGAGAACCAATGGAACTATTATATACATGCTCACAAAGATAATAAGATTTGGCAGGAACTGGAAGATTAAGGACGCAAACCAGCTGGAACTCTGTACCCAATCCAACCATGATTGTGCATTATCCATAGCTTCTGCATCAATAATTCGCCCAGCACTATTCAAAGCACTTATCACAGCAAGAGGAGAGCTAAAGAATAAAAGCATTAACAGCAAGCACGTGTTCACAAACAATCTCCTCAACCTCAGAGACAACTTTGACGACCCCAAATGATTCCAGTAAATATCTGCTGCCAATGGAGCTCGTTCCACTCTCCACTGGTTCCTCTGCAACCTCAACTCCATGACAGAAGAGAACTTACCGACCCGCCTCTTCTTCTCATTCCGAAAATCCTGAACAGCTTTATTAGCTGTATAAACATCCTTAAATATCACAAACGCAACTCCAGCACTTGGCGCACGACCTTCTTTATACTCTGCCAACTCCGTCTCCAGCTCCACCCTCAATTCTTGTAATCTCCTCAACTCCTCTTCATCTGTATACCCCAACTTATCCATCATCTTACCCCACCAATTCTTCACATTTCTCCACAGCCAAACCACCCCACCTTGCAACTGCTCGCAAAACCCCTCTCCACCACCAACCCCCTCATTATCTTCAGGCAAACGCCTCGAGTCAATTTTTGCAACCAACCAAGTAATTTCATCCCTAACTCTAACCAATTCCGTCGCTAAAACATCCAATGCACACAAATCCATAGGCATAATAACTTTATAAATCTTACCAGGATACCAATGCTGAAAATACTCTTGTAAAACCCTCCTATCATCCCCTATACTTTTAGGCAATCCTTGAACCATAATAGTAAAAATAGCAATAGAATTCGCATTTGGGTCACTTAAGTTCCCATTCCCATCTCTAAATCTAGTGACTTTAAGCCTCTTTTCAATCAAAGACATACCAAAATGAGCTAAAAGCACAACAATAACAACGAAAACAAAATGAATCCAAAGAAAGCTTGAACCTTTCTCAATATGATTAATAGTAGTCTTTGAAAACTCATCGTTTATAACTTGACTCCCTCCATACATATTTAAAGGAAGCAAAACACAAATTGATAAAACCCCAATTGACAAAACAACAACAAAGCTTCCACCTTCAATTATAAGGAACTGGGCAGCGTCAGCACCACAGTGAAGGGCGATTTCACGGCCGGTAGCGTGCCATACGGCGAGGAGTTTGGTGGCTAAGGCGGAGAAGCCAGGCATGCGGCGATGGTCGCTGCGGAGCTTGGCGAAGAGGAAGATAAAGATGCAAAAGAAGAGACCGATTGTTGAGATGTTAAGAAGATATTGGATGTTTCCGTACCATGGGTCGGGTATAACGGTGTCTCCGCCGGAGGGTGGTGGAGATAGAGGGTAGTTCATGATATCGGTGGAGGAGACCAGAGAGTTTAGGCCTTTGGGTGTCTCGTGGTTTTTTTCTTTGTAGTGAAGGTAATGCGTGCCTCGTTTTGGATGGGCGTAATGGGTAAGCTGTTGAAGATTTATGAGATCCGATGCCTTCCTTGTATGCGGTACTTGGTTTGTACTGTTTTTTTTTTTTTTTTTCTTAGCAAAATTCTTACCTCATTAACATTAACAAAATATACAGCTGAATCATTATATTCATATCAATAAATATTATTCATATTTTTTTTTCAATTTCAATCTTTATTAAACTAAAATTTCTTCTTTTTTATATGATATAATCTGCAAAGCCATTAATAAGATTGATATTAATTACCTAATCTATTTCTCTTGCTTTTTATATTCAACATGAAAATTTTTAAATCAAGTATATATAAATGATTTCTATAAATAGTAGATCTATAATAAACATCACTATTAAAAAAAGAACAATATTTATCTTCAATAATAATTTTAAATCCATTTAAAGCTAAATAAAAAATAGATATGATGTTTCTAGAAAATACTTGAACAAAATAATAATTATTAAGTTCTAATATCATCCCACTTAAAATAGTTAATATAATAACCCTTGCTCTATTACCAACTTGTAGATTTATTTTACCTTTTATTCAATCATAAACACACATGAAACAAAAGCTACAATAAGTTTATTAGCTTTCAAAGTAAGCTTCTATGTATTTTGATGCAAAGACCACAAGACCAAGTTAACGCATAACTCATGGCCTATGACAAAGCCTAATTGATCTAATTTATCAAAATAGCCAGTCATTTTTATATTAAAAAACACAGGTAAAGGAACCCTTTTGTCTTCTTGCAACAAAATAATTTCCTAGAAGTTTTATAATTCTCAGTCCTACTAGTCGAATCAAAAACTCTTTAATATGCATAATCATAATATGAGCATCTATATTCTTATGTTGTATTTAAAGTTTAAGTGACTTACTAACTATAACATATATAGTTTGCTCATCATTATGAATATGACATCAATATTACTTCAACATCAAAATCTTTTTTGAGGACAAGAGGAATAAGATTTTTAAGAGCATATAATTTTATTTCTTATTTGAGAACAATTCTCACATTTGGTATTGGTCCAAGAAGTTTGGTCTAGTTATTAGCATCAAGTATGCTACGTACAAATATATTGTTACTCATGAAGATATATCAACTATTCATGTAAAGCTAACAGGTTATTAGTTTCATGCACACATTTTTATAATCAAATCTAGATAAAGTCTTTAATTTTAATTTGATCTCCTACTAATTTTCTATAAATCAATAGCCCTCACTATTAATTCAAGAAATATCACTTAGATATCCTAGTGGTCTAGGATCTCATTTAATTTATATGACCTTAAGTAACTCAAAAAATCAAAATAAATTAAATTAGGTAGATTACATAGTTTATCAATCACATCTTTATATAACTTCTATATTAGTTAGGTGATAACTCTTTGTCTAAACATATCATATATGTTGTAATGTTTTGAATATAAAGAGATAGGAAAAGGCTATAGAACCCTTGGAGGCTTAAAGAGTGGGTATAATTAAATGAGAGATATTGTAGTAACTGTATAAAGAGATGATAAATATAAATAGGAAGTAAAAGAGAGAGAGAGAGAGAGATCTGAAATTAAGAGAGCAAACCGGCAGGAGAGAAAGGGAGGAAGAAGAAGAAGAAGAGAAAAGAAGAAAATTAGAAGGGAAATAGAAAGGAGTTGGAGGAAATAAGTAAAAAGGGTAAGATTATGCTTAAATGTGTATAATATGTTTTCTTTAGCTTTAATTTCAGTTTTGATGAATGTTAGGGTTTTGAAAATTTATGTTTTGGATTTAATTGATGAATTAGATTGAATGTTATAAGGTTGATTGTTGTGGGTAATGGATTGTTAAGTTGAATTTGAGAGATTGTAGATAAAAATGATGATTTTGAGTTATGATTTTGTTTGAATGGTGAATTTGTGTTAGAAATTTGGAGAGGACAGTAGGTTTTCTGTTAAAATTCTGGGTTGGAGGTTGAAGATGATGAAAATTCAATTTGGTCCCTCAATTTGTGGAAATTACAGTTTAGTCCCCAAACTTTGGAAAATTTTCAGATTGATCCCTGGAGCCTATTCCGAGATTCTGAACAGAATAAAAGATAAATTATGGGCAGAATTCCTGTATAGTTATGAAATTTTAACACTTTCAATTTGGTCCTCCAATTTGACAAAAATTACCATTTGACCCTAAAAATTTGGCAAAATTCCAGAATGGTCCCTGGAGCATAATTAGAGGTTCTGGACAGAAATGAGGATGAATTATGGACATAATTCCACTATATTCATGAATTTATGATATGTTTAGTTTGGTCCTCCAATTAGACGAAAATTACAATTTGGCCCAAAATATGATAAATTACAAATTAGTCCCTAGCTGTAATATTAGCTTTTTCAGATTGGTTTGATGAATAATTTAGGGTTATTTAGTGAATTATTACCAATTTTATTATTTGTTTTATTATGGATTGGATTTCGGGAAAACCGTAAATGTTGGGTTTTTAGGAAAAATAACTAGTTTAGTCTAAAAACATATTGGGTTATGGAATACACCCTTAGATAAGTGTATTAAATAGGTTATATTTTCTTTCAAGTCGTTCTTGAATATGTCTCATTTGTATTCAGATAATCCTGATATTCTACCGGCGGGACGTCAGTAGGATTTTCTTCGGTGTCTGCTTTTGACTTATGTTTGCTTTCGAGTCAGGTGAGTGGATAATTTTCCATATACATGAGAAATATTATAAATATTTGATTTGATAATATGAATTGGATCATGCTTCTTGATAATATATATGTTGATTATTAACCTTGTTTTGATAAAGCATGATCAATTGTTGAATCTGAATTCTTGATATGAACCAATATATATTTTGAATTGAATTCTGAATTGATAGCTCCTCATTTGATTGATTTCATGAGTTGAGCCTTGAGATATGAATATGTCCGTTTGATTATGATTATGAACCTATGGTATGTCAGTCAGCATACCCATGCTAACAGGGTAGTGTTAGTCTTTGTACACATCGTATCTGAACCCCAGTCGGTCGGGGGAGTCACCAACCTGTATGGACTGATCATCCCACAGTACGGAGCCTCATGCTCATTGCATTTTGATTTTCTAACGAGTTTTACCATATGATCTTCTTGTTATGGCCAATTTGAGAAACATTTCTATAAGAACCTAGAGCCATACTTGTATATATATTTCTCATTGCTGTATTACCTCGTGTGTGTATATTGAACATTATCTACTCACTGAGTTGTTGAACTCACCCTCTCATTATTTATCATTTTCAGGCTTATAGCTTGATAGCAGGTCACTTTTGTTGGACCTTCAGAACCTGCTCTTTTGGTTGTAATTTGTACATTTTCCTTTATGTCTAGTTAATGCTCCAAAACTATGAATTTATATGAAATATTGTATTAAGACAATTAAATTATATTATGAAGTTAGTTTGTTGTTACTGCTGCATTGAACTCTGATTGACTTATTTAATGGATAAGTTTGTATGTAAGTTTGGGTTTGCATAAGTATGGAACCTTGAAGGGGGACCTTGCCTATGTGCCGGTCATGGATCCGGGAATCGGGTCATGACATATGTTTCGCTTAAATATTACCTTTAATCATATATGATCATAAGTAACTTATCCAAATCATATAAGTTATTTAAGTAGGATATAATTTTAGAGCATTGAACATATTTGATTAACAGTAGTCTTGAGTAGCTCAACAAGTTATCCATTAAAACAATTTTAGTTTTATACATATAAAATTGTAAGGCAACAAATCATGTTCTCAACATGTACTATATTAATGAGGGATTTATTATCAATTTTTAATTAGATCTCATTTTATGGCATAATTTATATATCATACATAACAATTCCTTTACATACACCTTTAGCATTCTATTACAATTGGATATAAACACATATAAACTAATTACCTCAAGCTCTTCGAAGGGAATTAGATGGTCAAAACTCAAGTAGCCATTGTAAATCTTTATAATTCCTTTACGAGCACCATAGTAATTGTATCATTCACCGTCATTCTTTCTTCGTCTTGGATTATAAAATAATTTTTATTTTTTAATTTTTACATTTCTAAATTACGTAACATTTATATAATTGAATAAGAAACCTCAAATTACATTTGAGGGGAATTATATAAGAAACGAATTTTACAACCTTTAAAGAAAAATAGAGAAAATGCAGGACACACAAACTTTATTTAATATTAAAACTGTTCAACCATAAAAAACACACATTGGTCTTTTATATCCATAATCATCTATCATGCATAATAACATATTAATAGGCATAAGAAAATATATTGCATGATTCATTTCTAATTATTGGCTTTATGTGCAATTGTTTAAAAATAATATTTCTATCATTCAGAAATATTAAATCAAATCCAATTTGATAATTTTCCAAACTTAATAAATTTTATTTAATACATATTTTTCTTAGAAAAATCATTTTTCAAAATTTAATAAGAAAATTAATCATATTAAAATTCTTATTAATATTCTAGACAATTTTAGGATCAAACTAATCAAACTTTCTAGCTTAAAAACTCTCAATATTTTAGAAATATTATTTTTCTAAATATTTTAATTAAATCATAATCTAATTAGGACAATAAAACATCAATAACTTTCTAAATATTATTGAATTAAAAAATTTAATTCAATCCCAATATAATTAGAAAAATTAGTTTTTAAATTAATTTATTTAGTGTTTTAATTTTAAAATATAAAATTAATATTTTATATATGGAGAGGCACAATCATAATTTTACCCCAAATATACCCTAGATACAATTAGGTATAAATTATAAGGGTAGAATCATAGTTCTACCCCATGAAAAAACCTTAAATTAAGCACATTGAAGAATTGTAATTATGCCCTTTCTTCTTGCCACAGTAAGAAGTGGGCTCATTAGAAATATTATCACTTAGAAATAATTGTGTTGAATTTTAGTTGTTATTGTAATAATTTTTGCATTATTTTGTTGAATTTTAGTAATTTTTTTCAATTTTGTTTTTTAATTTCAATTAACTGTGTGGGATTAATTTTAATTATTATTTTGATTTTTGTAAATTTTGAATATATTGTTTTTTAATTTAGGATTAAAAATATTATCACGTAGAAACTGAAAATTTTCTACAAAATTGAATAATGCTAAATTGTTAGAAGAAATTAAATAAAACCAACTGGTTTTGTGGCATATATATATGTTGTCTATTTGTAAGTTTAAATATTCTGGTTAATATCTTATATAGGGGAGTTATATAGGGGAGGTGCTATTGAATTGTTTTAAAAAATAGGAATCGTTTAATTTTTTTATTTGTTAATTCGTGTAGATGCAGGGAAAAGTCTATTGCACGTCGTAGGATAAAATCATTGCTAGTTCTTCTAGCAAGAATGCTGATGACCACAAGTCAATAGGTGCCGACCAAGAATAGACACTTGAGGTACAAGCATCGACTCATGACGCGGATTTATCGTGTGCAATGCTGCAACATCGAAGGGGGTCCCTTCATAGCGGGATCCATTTACTCACAAGTACGAGGCCCAGTGGAAGGACGACATTTCAATGTAAGTTTGTTTTGCTTTCACAATGACATGTTTAATAATTTTTTTAAAAAAATAATTTCATTTAACGAATGCATTTTGAGGTTTACAAACATTAAGGTTGCGAGAATAATAACATCGGCCTTTAAATCATTGATGAAAATTTCACTATTTTAATGGAGCCATGTTTCCAAACATCTTGAATGAAAACCGCAGGTTGACACGTGGTTTTCAAAGTTCAAGGTTAGTATTAACTTAAATATTTTTTTATGTTAATTTGGTTAGTTTATTGAAATTACTAAAATTTTCTTTTTATAAATTTTTACTTCAATGGAAACTTTGAATCGGAGAGAGCATATAATAATGTTGCAAGGAGGGTTTAGGATAATCACGATGCAATTAGGTAAGATTGAATTCATAATAATTTCTTTTTATTCCAAATATTAAAATTTTATTTTTTATTTATTAACAGATAATTAATTTGTACCATATAAGTTACATGATTTTTGGTATAAGGCGCAAAAAAAACCCAAAACATATGCAAAAAAAAGAGAGCTTCTAGGTTGGAATGACGAGGCGGTTTGAGAGGATTTCAGATCGCCATACATCTTAAAAGTTGTATGGGAGGACTACATTTAGTACGTGATGTTCATGCGTTTCACGTAGCAGTCATAGTCTGGTGCAAAAAATCAAAACTGGTGTTCAAGATTCCATTACCATGCATACTGGCAGCTCCATTCCGTTCGTTTTGTATAAGCAGATGGTAGGGTTTTTTTTTTTTATTACATCCATTTTTTTATTAGTTCTTTTTTATAAATATATTTAACTAACAACATTTTTATCTTGCAAGTAGGGGTGAGCAAAAAAACCGGAAAACCGATTAAACCGAGAAAATCGGAAAAAAAATAACCGAAAAAACCGAACCGAAAAAAAAACCGATTAAATTTTTGAAAAAACCAGCCGGTTCGGTTCGGTTTCGGTTTTATAACCAAAAAACCGAACCGAACCGAAACCGACAAAAAACCGGAAAAAAACCGAGCCAAACCGAGCCAAAACTGAGCCAAACCCGAGCCAAATCGGAAAAACCGAGCCAAACCGAAAAAACCGAGCCAAAACCGGAAAAACCAAGCCAAACCGGTTTGAACCGGTTTTTTCCCTAAAAAAACCGAACCGAATCGAAACCGGTCGGTTTGACCCGGTTTCGGTTTTTTTAAAAAAAAAAAAAATTTCGGTTTGGTTACTTTTTTTGATAAAAACCGAACCGAACCGAAAATGATCACCCCTACTTGCAAGCTACGGTTCTCAGACACTAGCCAAACCCGATGGAGCTTTTTGTTGAAACGTGTGTGCGAAGTGATGACTGCTAAAAAAAGGTTCAACAATTCGTGGATAGCCGAGCTCAGCACTTTATGGTATGTTGGTTTTCAACCTTTTTCTTAACGTTATTATTTCCTTCAATTTGATAAATTTATTTTTTCTTTCTAGGATACATATAACAGTCGGTTGAATGAGAGATAAGTGGACGATCCTTCGACCCATCCAAATCTTGATCTGAATTTGTGGTTGGAGGCAGGATCGTCTAGTGAACTTGATAGAAATCGGGTGTACAGACTCTCTCACTACGGCTCGCAATCGATTTTAAACACTCAAACTCCGACATTCGCGACGATGTTGGACCAACGAGTATAAGCTCAAACATCGCCGAGCACTTCGCATTCTGTTATTGGCCCTACAGTCCCAATGACAACCAGCCTCCTCCTCCTCTAGCGCCCCCTCTATTTTAGATTTATTGTATTTGAATGTACAAATGTTTAAATTTGTAATAAATATTTTATTTTTATATTATTTTAATTATTTTTCTACTTGTATTCAATATATTTTTTAAAAAATATTTTTAAAATATTACTGTCGAGGTTACCAACAGAACAACTCCGTTGGTATATTTCAGAGAGAGTTGAAAAAGAATTACTGCAAATGTCACTGTTACTGTTAACTCACCGACGAAATTACAAGAGGTATTTTATTGGTGATATGTTATATTTACCGATGGATATACCGACGGAAAAATAAAAACACTAATGGCATTGCATATGGTTTTCTTGTCAATGATATGTTAAATTTACCGATTGAGATATCGACGGAATGAAGCAGATAATTTTTTTTTGCACGTAAATCCATCTGTATATTTATTACTAACAGACTTACCAACAGACCATAAATTACTAATGGAGTTTTTTCAATGAACTGTTTCTGTCCGTGGACCCGTTGATAATATACATATCGACGGATTGTAAATGTAAATATCGATAGAAATTTCCGTCAATAAAACTATTAAATCTAGCAGTAACGGTGCTCCAATTTGTTATCCTCAGATAACATAACCCAAATGAATGCAACCAATCCACAGATGAAAGGGAAAGAAATCTGATAAATTAAAAAAGATATAAATCTGCTGCCAGAAAGCTTTCTCCTATAAGCAATTACGTAAGGTATGCAGAATAGTTTCTTGGCCCTCCCCGCATCAACTGCACATTGGCCGTACTTTTATGAAAACACTCATAATGATACGGAGGCGCTGCCAATCCGATTACCACAAGAAAAACTGAATTTCTTGCTGGATGGGCAACTTTCAAATAGCTTTCTAGTGAAATATTAAGGGATTCTCGTAATAAATTCATACCTAGACTTTATAGTATGGCGACCCGAGCATGTCTCACCCTAATCTTATTTGTCATTGGACGAAAACATTTAGCAAGAGGGATGACCACTAATATGTAGCATAAATATCAGGTGGCAATGCAATACAAAAGCTAGAAATATCCCAAGCATTATATTCAAAAATAATATCAGCTACCTTCAAATCTCTCTATGTAGGATCAATATCCTGAACTTGAAACCGAAGTGGAGAAGAAGATAGCCGCCTAACCCACAAGGACACGCTTTGACCGTCACCAACTCCTCACATAAACCTAACTTTGAAAAAGGAAAAAGCATTTCCACTAACATAAAATATCTATTATATTTTGATGTATTTATAAATAAAAAGCACTTTAAATTATAACCGTTATTAAATTTTTAAATACACCCTTAATTATATTAATAAAATCAATGTATATTCATTTGAAATTCTTAATTATATTTGACTTTAAAAAAAATACTTCGAGTTATTACACTTAATTTGATATTTTTATATAAGAAAGGCTTGATTGAAAAATAATAAAAATGTAAATGACACATAATTTAACTTCTATGTTAAAAATAGACTTTTAAATAGTTTAAAGGACATTAAAATAGATTGATTTGATATCATAAACATTCTTCTTGTCCTGTGTTCAACAAAAAAAATATACAACATACATATTAAGTGAAAGATTATAATATAATCTTTTATTTGATCAAGATAAAAATAATTAACACTAAACATATTATAGAATTTTCATTTAGTTTTTTTATTAAAAAATCTTTAATTTCTCTCTCCTTGCTTTACATAATTGCTTTACATAATTGATGGCATAATGCGTAGAATTTACATGTTATACATATAGCTTAAACATATTGATTATATTATAAAGAAAGCTAAATGACACGGGGATTTTACTGTAGTTCTAGACATAGATCACTGTGGATTGCGACAATGAAATTACATGGATATGGTGTGTAGTTAAGAGGACCATGTGGTGTTTTAGTATTTGTCACGTTGTATTTTTATTTTTTAATCAAAAAGTTGTTGATGCGTGTTCTACACGCTCCAGCGAGTGGGCGGCGCCCACGCATTAAGAAGGCGTGTGAGACGTTTCTCGGAGGCCAAATCTGGCCAACCGCCGTATAACTAGATGCGCAGGCGTGCTCTCTTCCACATGAAACAATGTGTGTAGCCATATTATGTTTGCGTTTTTTCTTTCTTTTCTCTCTCCTGACAACTAAAATGCACAATTATCCTCTGTTTGTTTGTTGTTTACTTGGGTCTAGCATGAGTTGCCAAACCCAAGCACCTTGGGTCTGACAACCATGTTTGGTGCCAGACCTAGGCGTGGGCTGGCAACCATGTTTGGTGCCACCCTAGGTGTTGGTCTGACATGGTTGTCATACCTAGGCGCAAGTCTGGCATGGTTGCCAGACCCTCGCTTCTTGAGTCTGACAAACATGTGCAAGTGTACTATGGACCAAGACATAGTCCGTTGTAGACTTGCATAGTGAATTTTTTAAACTCTGAAGACTTGGTATAGGGCTAATGTTGTCTTTTCACATAAAGTTAAATTATCATTTTGTCCTTTGGTTGAAAAAAATTGAAGCCCTGGTTGTGGGGGTTATTTCAGTATTTTTCATAATTCATTGGTCATTAAACGTTTTAGCGGGGGTATGGAAGTCTTTTGATGATTATTTGCATAGTAAAAATAATATTCTACCCCCAAAGTTAACAAAATTAAGACTTGTTGCCTAGGGGTTTTTTGACCTTTCACAAGCTGTTAAATAGTTAAAATACATCTTTAGCCTTGGAAAAGATAAAAATAAGATTTGCATATGAGGATATTTTTTTCTTTCACATTGTTTTTTTATGTAATTTTCTATAATTATAGAGGTCATTTTTGTATTTTGATATTGTTTTATTATTTTTAAATTCAAAAAGTTGCGCTAAACCCAAGTTTACTTGGGTATGGCATGACTGTCAACCTAAGGCTCTTGGGTCTAACAATGTTGTCAGACCCAAATTATTTAAAATATTTTTTATATATTTTAAAAAAATTGATATTGACTCGCTGCGGAGCGCGGGCCAATAAACTAGTTATTTACTAAATGTCAAGATAATAAAAACTATAAGGTATTGTTTATGTTTTACATATAAAGACTAGTCATTGTCGCCCATACATTGCCCGGTCAATCCACATCTTATAACAATACTTTGAATATTGTAGAGAACTTTTTACACAATTTAGAATGATTAATTCACCCTTTCAAATATCTTTATACATATAACTTGAGTGTACATACATAGGTCAGTTCATAACCTGTTGATTGGAGACTTGACCGGATCTGAAAATGTTATGGATTTTTTTTAAGCATCCTTGCGGTGCAATGTAGTCTCCGTGGCCTAAGCTGCGCGTCAACTTTGTATTTTTTTTTTATGTAAAAAATAATAATTAGTTATTGTTAGCATGCTTTTTTAAAAAAAAAAATTACGATTCAGGTTATAAACTTAACTTACTCAAATAAATTAGTTTTATTTTAATAAAATAATATAAAAAGGCAATAATAATAAATTGACCAAGTTTTTTTTAAAAAAAAACTATCCACGATAACTTGGAAATAAACCTGTTTTTTCAAAAAAGAGAAAAACAATGTAGTTTGATTTTCAACCAATTAAATATGAAAAAAAATTGATTCGAGTTAACATGGCAAACACATAAGGTAATAAGAAGAAAATCAATCGAGTTAACTTATCAAACCTATGATCTAGGTCATGACATCGGGATAGCCCAATAGAAAAAAAAACCATAAATCCCATTTTTTTTTAATAAAATCAATGTCAAACGATGAAATTGAAAAATAAAATAAGTAAAAAAAAGGATGTCAATCCATGTTAACTTTTCAAACTCATGACCATGAAGCACCATACATGGAAAAATTGCGAAGCCCAATCCCTAACCAATCAAATATTGAAGGATGAAATTGAAAAAACAAAAAAAACTCAATTATACAAAAGGATCCGAAACCAAAATTAGAAATTAAAAGAATAAGGATCAAAATTGACATAAAAAATAAATTAGATGACAACTATCAATTTTCGATTGAAGAGTGAAATTGAAAAGAAAAATCACTTTAAAAAAAGGATAAAAAATCAAAAGAATGAGAATCAAATTGGAAAAATACCATAAATTTGGATTAAAAGATTAAATTGAAAAAAAAATTATACAGAAGGGTTAAGAAAAAAAAACTTTTACAAAAGGTTCAAAAACAAAAAAAAGGATGAATTTGAAATAACAACAACTAAGAGGACAACACTGAAATTTTGAATGGTTAATGTGACTTTCTAGGGGAGGAGATAGAAAAGAGAAAAAAAAAAAGCCATGCTAGGTATAATCCATCCCGCCAACGACAGTCCATCATACCAGCAGTAGTGTGTCCCACCATCGCCCCGACATGAAGAAGACGTCGTGAAGATTGTTATGACATGGCCACCAGGAGGTGCTGCACACTCCTCTATAAGGTTATGGGTTCCTCCCACACACTAGCACGTGTGTTGCACGCATCAGCTACTTTATCATTTTAAAAATATTTTATGTTTATTAAAAAATCAAATTACCCTCAACTAACTTGATAATAACAAAAAAATAGGTTGAAAAGATAAAAAAAAAAAAAAACCCTGGACACAAGTTTTTTAAAAAGATTGGTGGTGGTAGAAGGTCTAACCCCTACAAAACAATCTTTTTTTGTAAGGTTTATGGATCCTCCGATGATAAAATCAATGACTTTTAGTAAGAGATTGTAATAAATTAGAGAATGAACTTTAAATTCTAAGAACAAGAGTGTTTGTTCTTGTTTTTGTATGATAAATTTTCTAAGAATTAAAGTATGAATACTTAGATAATAAAAATTGTGAATCATTTACCTGGGTGGTTTAGAGGGTATTTATAGCCCATGAACTTTGTCATGTTGCTTGAATAGAAAGTTAAAATGTCATTTCTTTATGATAATATTAATAAGGGATAAATATCTCTTACATAATATTAATAAGAGATAAATATCCCTTACATAATATTAATGTTGATGGAAATATGGTAGGCCCTTGAAAGACTTTTAAACACCTAGGCATGTAGAGAGATGATTATTCTTGACATTAACATTTTATGTTAAAAGTCATAATAATAAACAAACAAAGCCTTGTGGCTTAATATGGGGCTTATAATGATCATCAAGCCCATACCCATTTGGACTTAGCATGATGTCAAGCCTACGGGCGATGAGTCTATAGCTTGCCAAATCTAAGTCTATTTGGACTCGGTGCGTAGATCAATCTTGAGACGTTGGGTCTGATAGCTTACTAGATCCAAGTCTATTTAAGCTCAGAACATAGCTGAATCAAAGGATGTTGGATCTGACATCTCGCCAGACATACGTCTATTCAGGCTCAACACGTAGTTGAACCCGAGGAAGTTGGGTCTGACAACTCGCTAGACCCATATGTACTTAAGCTTAGCACATAACTAAACTTAAAGATGTTGAGTTTGGAGCTCATAAGACTCATATATATTTGGGCTCAACACGTGACTGAACCCAAGGATGTTGGGTATTGCAGCTCCTAGACTCATATATACTTGGGTTCGACACGTACCTGAATCCAAGAATGTTAGGTATGGCATCTTGATAAACCCACGTCTATTTGAGCTCAACGCATAGATGATCCCATGGATGTTGTGTCTGGCAGCTTGACAAACTCATATGTACTTGGGCTTAACATGTAATTCAACCCAAATAATATTGTGTCTGGAAGCTCACTAGACCCATGTTTTTTTGGACTCAGCGTGTAGCTGAACCCAAAAATATTGGGTCTAGCTACTACTAAACAAAAAAAAATTAATTCGACAAAAGTCTCCAAAAAATAGTAATATAAAAGAATGGGCACCAAAGGCTAAACAAAAAAATTAGGTTGAAAAAAACATAGTTTGATTCAAAGGTGAAATTATTAAAATAAACATTTACAAAAGAAATAAAGTCAAAAATCTAAAACCAAAAGAAAGATAATTAAATCTAAAACAAAAATAAAATAAGAGGAAAAATAACATTTCAATGTTAAAGGATAAAAATAAAAAAAAATCCAATTTGATAAAAGGCCCCAAAACAAAACAAAAAAAAGTTATATAAAAGAATGAGAACTAAATGTTAAACAAAAAACTAAGGGGGTAAATAACACATTGATTCAAAGGTAAAATTGAAAAAAAAAACAAAAACCAAACATTTCATAAAAAAACTCAAAATAAAAAAAAAGAGGATCAAATCTGAAATCAAAACAAAATAAGAGGAAAAATAACATTTCAATATTAGAGGATGAAATTGAAAAAAAAATTGAATTTGATAAAAAAAGCCCCAAAAAAAAATAAATAGGAATATAAATGAATGAGGACCAAATGCTAAACTAAAAAATAAGAGGGGAAATAACATTAATTGATTAAATGATAAAATTAAAATAAAATTCAAACATTTCACAAAAGAACTCAAAACAAAAACCCAAAATCAAAAGAAAAATTATCAAATTTGAAATCAAAACAAAATAAAAGAAAAAATAAATTTTCAATATTAGAAGATGAAATTGAAAAAAAATAAATTTGATAAAAAGCCCCCCCAAAAAAACAAATAGGAATAGAAAAGAATGAGGATCAAATGCTAAACTAAAAAATAAGAAGGAGATAACATTAATTGATTCAAGGGTAAAATTAAAAAAAAATCAAGCATTTCATAAAAGAAATAAAAAAAATCCTAAATTAAAAGAAAGATGATCAAACCTGAAACTAAAACAAAGTAAGAGAAAAAATAACATTTCAATTAAGGGTAAAATTAAAAGGAAATTTAAAGTTTAAAAAAGAAATTAAAGCAAAAATCATACAATAAAAAATAAGATGACTGAATCAAATACCAAGATAAAATAAAAGGATAACATGGATTTTTTATTGGATAGCACATTTTTCAAGGCAAAGAGAGGAAAAAAAAGAAGAAAGAAAGAAATCATCACTAGAGCCAAACTATCCACTGGACCACTATATGTGCCGCCTCATTTGAAAGAGGATGTCATGATCTTTTTAACACTATCATGTATGGGCAATTTCCGCCATCTAAATCCTTTGCACGTGTCGCTTGAAGCGTGCGAAGTGGCTTAACACGTTGGCACGTGAACAGAACACGCCAGCAACCTTTCTTCTTTAAGTGTTTTTTTTTAAATACTAAATTGTCCTTGTTTTGACTCCATAACTACAAAAAAAAAAAAAACCAAAATCAAAAGATGAATAAGTCCTTAGACCATAGTTTAAAAACTCTTGACTGAAGAGGTAATCAAGTAAATTTACTGTTCATTTCAAAACAAAAGACGAACTTGTCTTTGTTTTGACCCGATAATCACAAAAAGACCAAAAAAAAATTACAAATAAGCCCTTAGATACTACTTAAAAAATATTTGTTTTAAGGGACAACAAAATTAATTTAATATGTTTTTTTAAAACAGAAAAACAAAATCACCATTGCATCAAAGCTTTTTGTTTATTTTGTATTTCAAGGGCATCCCAATTATTAAAGTGTATAATTAAAAACTAGGAAGACATCCTAGACTCTAATAAAAATATAATGACGGATTAGTCCTATGCAATTACAATTGCACCCCAAGGCTAGAGGCTATAAATGAGTTTTTTTAAAAAGAGTAAAATAGTAATTATATCATTTATGTCCACGGCGCACATTGATTTCTCCACCTCTTTTTTTTTAATATTACCTTTATCCCTTGAAATTAAATATTGTTAAGATATTGATTGAGATGATAAGTGAGTTGGCTGTCAATACAATCTCGTTTTTAAACTAAATATACGTTATGAGACAGAGCTTCTTTATGATTTATCAGTACGATTTAGGTATTTTATTATATTTTAAGCAAGCTATTTATATATTTAATGTATTTATGATAACCTCTACAATTACAGAGTTAGAGACCTCACATGTCCACAGTTGACAAAGACGAATCGACATTAATT
This sequence comes from Populus trichocarpa, assembly GCF_000002775.5. Classification (NCBI taxonomy): domain Eukaryota; kingdom Viridiplantae; phylum Streptophyta; class Magnoliopsida; order Malpighiales; family Salicaceae; genus Populus; species Populus trichocarpa. The sequence goes on along the minus strand of NC_037289.2, from coordinate 7,843,138 downwards.
AATTTTAATTGCAATTACCTGTAATATATATATATATATATATATATATATATATATATATATATATATATTACAGGTATATTCCACGATTTCATTGTCATGAGAAGTGGACATTGGAAAACTGCCGTCCTCAAGCAACTTGTTAACACAAACACCGCAATTTGGTCGCCGTTGTTGCTTTCCACTGTGCAAGAATTTTAATGCATGGCTCTCTTTTGCATGGATTTCAAGTCGTCATGAAATATTCAATGTCGTGCGTGTATTATCTAGCTCTTATAATTCAAAACCACATGACTTTTTCTGCAGTAGATATTTCTAATTTTTTTTCCCCGGAGATATTTTGAACTTCTGGCCACTTCCCAGGGTAGAAAAGGGAAATAAGTACTGTTATAAGCCAATTGATTTCATTTCAATTTGAGAGCATTGTATCTCTGTCTGTCTCATGTTACTAATTCAGCATCAATACTTGGGTTGTTTGCACCTACTTGCGTGCATCTCGACTAATTCCACGGGCCCTGAAGTTAACGACCATGTAAGCCTCCAGTGGCCATCATATGAGCAACCACATGGTTCGAACCTGAGACCACAGAGAGAGCAAACCTCTTGATCCCAAGCTTTTACTACTAGACCATCACCTAGATGGTTACCTACAGGCTTTTTTAACTTGTTAGTTGTTAATCACAAGTGAAATACGGAAAACGTGCAATTTTAGATTATTTATATGTATTTTGAAAATCAAGAAAAGCTTCCGGTCATAATGATTTTGCAAGTAAAAACCAAAAAAAGGGCCGGGGAGTTGGTCAAGAGAAGGAAACTGCATGGAAGGTTCCTTCAAACTGTGCTTGTTTCTCCTCTCGTTTGGGCATGGGAGATTTGTAGCTTATTGCTCACACACCTTCCCCTGGTCATGAACATTATTATACTGGTGGTTAATTTCTCAAATATGGCTCTAGGCAGATAGTTGAAAAAAAATTATGTCATCAAGATGGTTACAAAGAAGTTAGGGAATTTTCCTGTTCTTATAAATAAATAAATAAATAAATAAATATTGTTTTCATATCGGCACGTAAATGGTGGATTTTTTTTTAATACAACAAACTTAATTGTTGAAAACCCCTGTCTCTATCCCTGATAATGAATTATAATTATGGATGCATCTTGATTGTCTGGGAATGAAAAAAAACTCTATATATAGCTAATAAAAAGATGTACTTTATATCAATTTTATAAGCATAAATATATTAGTATACAAATAAATTTGAAGTCGGGTATATGACGGGTTTTGGGTTAGGTAAAGCAGTATTTGTTACCTACTCAAAAGGCTTGAGACCCGACTTTATCTTTTCGTGTTTTACTCGAACTGGACTGGATAGTAATTATTTATAAAATATCCAACCCATATAAATTGGTTTGAGCAAGTATCCATTAGGTTAGGGTAAGAATTCTCACCTCCATTAATGAAGTTCTAAAAACTTCAAATTGAATTTGAACTTTTCACGACTGCATCTTGGGATAAAATATCTAGGATTAGATGTGGTCTTTATCTTTGAACGTTGTATTCTATGATAAACAAGTCTCTTATCATAATAGAGGATCTTTTGATACTTAAGTTAGCAAATTATAGGAGGAGAAAAAGGTATACATAAAAGAGAAAAGCTTAGAAAAGTGAATATTATGATAGTTATGTGTTCTTATATGAACTTATGTTCTATGTGATCTTCTAGAATAAACTTGTGTGTTTACCTGATGATTTGAGGTATTTACACACCTCGATCACATGATCTTACCTTATAAATAGTGGATCAATGATGGTGAGTAATTGATTTTCCTAGCAAGTAACCTAGAAAAAAGAGTTATTGGTTGTTATGCATCATTGGTAGGAAAGGTTGGCACTTATGAGTGAATGGTGAGAAAGGTTAGCACCCTCTGAGGAGATATATTGGTAAGAAATCACTGATGAGAAACGTAGGTGCCTTCTAAAAAGACAGGTTAGCGAGAAAAATAAGCACCCTACGAGAAGACAAGTTAGGAAAGATACCATTAGCGAGAAAGATAGTGTTCTATGATAATATAGGTTAGGAAAGATAGTTATTAGCAAGAAATGTAGCACCACATTGATTATTCATGTGAAAGTATAGGAGAATATGCATCATACTAACATTCTTAGAGATAGTAACTCTATATTATGGCATATGCTAGTCGCTGGACTTCTTTAGAATCTACATAGGATTGGATGCATTCCTACAGTGGTTAGAAAGAAGCACAATTTATTGAGAGATTAAAAGACAGGGTTAGATAGGCTAAATGGACAATCATCTTATGGTTTAGGCTGCCCCCAAACAACAAGGTTGTCACTTTTTTTACTTATACTATGTTTTACCTCCCTAGTTTTTAAAACAATTGATATCTGAAACACTTGATCAAAGCATAATATGTTAGCATGACCTTCTTACCGTGTATGAGAGAGACTACATTATCCTTAGGTTTGTATGGTTTCAACCCATGAATGAGTTAGCCTTTTTGGCATTTTTTTTCATGACCCATAAGTAAAGTTTGTTGTATGCCAATGTGTGAGAGGGATAAAAGAGCTAGCATTTCTCACATGCCAAAGTTTTGAAAAGACAAGAATGTTAATGTGCTTTTGTTTCCATGTTTTTTTCGGCTATGCATGTTGTAACAGTTAGGCCCAACCTGCTAGATATTGTCCTCTTTAGCCCACGGGCCTTACGACTTTGTTCTTTGTAGCCACGCATGGCCCTAAAATGCGTCTAACAAGTTAGTAACCAACACTACTAATAAGGTCAGCTGTCAACTCCTCACCCGCCAATATGGGATATTACAATCCACCCCTTTAAGAAGCTCGACGACCCCGTCAACACAACCAGACAGCCAGTGAAGCCGGTTCTGATACCAAATGTAACAGCCTGGCTTAACCTGCCATATATTATCCGCTTTGGCCCACGGGCCTCACGACTTTGTTCTTGGTAGCCACGCATGGCCCCAAAACACATCTAACAAGTTAGTAACCAGCACTACTAATAAGATCAGCTGCCAACTCCTCACCCGCCGATGTGGGATATTACTCATGTAAACATGTATTATGTGGAGAATAGTTTTTTTTAATGATCTTGAAAGTTATGTCATAGTAAAAATTATGCAAATAACAATGGAAAATCAATGAAAACATTGTCACAATAAAAGTTTAGAAAGCTCATTATTTAAAGACGTGAAGATTTGTGGGACACATAGAGATTTTGTTTGGAGACATGAAGATTTTATTGAAGACAAGTAGATTTCATTTTAAGATATGAAGATTCTTGTTGAAGAAACAAAGATTTCAGTGAAGATATGAAGATAAACAACTTTATGAAGAAAAACTTATGGAGATTACTTAGAGAGACAATATTGATTTGTTTATTAAAAAGTTTAAAATATTTTCTTAAATAAATAGAGATACAATCCTTGAAACCTATCTAATCTTGGACAAGACATCCTAGGATACATCAACCTCTTTTTTTTTGTTCAAGTTGTATTTATTTCCTTATAAACTGTTGGAGATAACCCTTGATAATTAATCATTTTATCTCTTTTTTTAGGGCATGAAAGTTCTTGGTATCATTCTTGTTGTCGTTGTGAAAAAAACAAATTTGTTGGAGTTCCTTGTATCCATGCTGAACCTTAAAATAAATGGATCTCATATGAATTTTTTTCCTTGATAGAAGTCAATACTTCAATATACATGGTGGTCAGAGATATGGTTATGAGCTCAATGAGCATCAGTCGATCACAAATTGATTGTTTAGTATTATTTTTTGATGCCTTAGGGCTACTAGAGATCAATAGTGCTTGGGAGACTCTACTCTCTATTTTTATAAACAAGGGTATTCTTGCCTAGTCACACTTTCTTCTTCTACTTGAATATGACTTTTCATATCCTGTTTCAATTTGAGAAAAGTTTGGTTAGGAAAAATGTACAATTATTCCCATAAGAAATAATTTTAAACTCCACTAATTAAGGAATCAGTGGCAATAGGTTTGAGAGACTTTTCATATTAAGCATTTCCTTAATAAAACCTTAAAGATATTATTTGGTTCTCTCATCTTCTAATTGTGTGAAAGTGAAGAGCTTAATTGTACTTTTTTTAACTAGTATGCTTGTACTAAAATGGGAGATGAGTTTGGCAGTGAGATCATGAAAGTTAATTATGGTGTTAGGCTATAGACTATGGTAACATACCCAAGAAAATCCACATAATGTTGTTAGAAAGATTTTACATGTAATGTTGACATCTTTTGCTACAAGCTCTGGGATGCTTCTACATTTTATATGCGTTCTCTAGAGTTGTAAGTCCGTTGTAGTTATATAAATTTACCTTTATAGACACACAATTTTTAGAGAGATGAGTGTATAGCACTATACGAAAAAATAAAGATTTTCTCAGTTGGTGAGGGCAATGTTCATTCTTAAGAGCTTGTAAAGTTATAGATCTCATATCATACCAGGATCACTTAGTGGTGTGTGTAATGGAATAGGTGTTGTGTCACCTGTCGAGGAGGGATGTAAAGCTATTATTATGTAGCTAGATTGACTTTAGTGAGCACTTTCATTTTAAGGAAGATTTGATGAGGAATTAGAGTAGCTAGTGTACTTGTGATAGAGAGATCGTTTACTCTCATGTCATGGAGTTTCTAAGTCATTATTTATGGAAAGAACTTTTGGTGAGGTGTGAAATGAAAATAAACTAGCTTTTGTTTAGTTTTTCACATAAAGCATTATTGATGAAGTCATAAAAACTTTTGGATTTGGAATTCCCACAACTATGTCTTGGGTTGAAGTACTTAGGTTTGAACATGGGCTTTATCTCTAAGCTTGGTATTCCTTGTAAAACAAGTCCTATTGAAACATGAAACTATCTGATGCTTAAATCAGTGAATTATAAGAGAGATGATAAGTGTAACCAAGAGATCGAGAACTTAAGAGAGTGGCTATTATGATGATTATGTGTTCACTTATGTCATGCATGATTTTTTTAAATAAAGTCGTGTGTTTATCTAATGATCTGAGATATTTATACATCTCAGTCACATAATGTTATCTTACAGAAAAATAAAGATTTTCTCACTTGGTGGGGGCAATGTTCATTCTTAAGAGCTTGTAAAGTTATAGATCTCATATCATACCAGGATCACTTAGTGGTGTGTGTAATGGAATAGGTGTTGTGTCACCTGTCGAGGAGGGATGCAAAGCTATTATTATGTAGCTAGAATGACTTTAGTGAGCACTTTCATTTAAAGAAAGATTTGATGAAGAATTAGAGTAACTAGTGTACTTGTGTGATAGAGAGATCGTTTACTCTCATGTCATGGAGTTTCTAAGTCATTATTTATGGAAAGAACTTTTGGTGAGGTGTGAAATGAGAATAAATTAGCTTTTGTTTAGTTTTTCACATAAAACATTATTGATGAAGTCACAAAAACTTCAGATTTGATTTGGAATTCCCACAATTATGTCTTGGGTTGAAGTATTTAGGTTTGAACAAACTTGGTTTTCCTTATAAAACAAATCCTATTGAAACATGGAACTATCTGATGCTTAAATCAGTGAATTTTAAGAGGGATGACAAGTATAACAAAGAGATCGAGAGCTTAAAAGAGTGGCTATTATGATGATTATGTATTCATTTATGTTATGCGTGATATTCTTGAATAAACTCGTGTGTTTATCTAATGATCTGAGATATTTATACATCTTAATCACATGATCTTACCTCATAGAGAGTAAAATAATGTTGAAAAAAATATTTTTTTTCCCTTGTAACCTGAAAAAATAAGTTGTTGTGACATTGGTAGGTAAGGTTAGCATTAGCAGGTAATTGGCGAAAAAGCTCGGTGCTCTCCGAGGAATCAAGATGGTGTTAGAGTCATTGGCAAGAAAGTAAACATCTTTTGAGAAAACAAGTTTGCGGGAGAAATATTAGTGAAAAATGTAGTGTCACACTGATAATTCAAGCGCAAGTATAAGAGAGTACATAATCATCTTAACTTTCTTGTAAATAATAATTCTATCACTTAATTTTCTGAGAATTTACACGGGATTTCAATCCTATGATGGCCAGGAAGAGAGCAATTTACCGAGGGCCTGAAAATAGGGGCCGGACAGGCTGGGCAAATAGCCACCGTACCGTTTGTGCTGCCCCAAGCAAGCAGGCTATCCGCTTCTTTTTTTATACTACACCTATGGCAGACCCCCACCTCGCTGCGGTCACTATCACCTCTACTTCAGCCATTTTAATGCACACCATAAAGCGGTAACCTCGAAATCATAATTTATTATGTTTATGTTAACAATCTTTTAATCCATGTTGCACCTTTTTGTCAACTTTGCCATCATTATCTAAATGATCCTCATTTATGTAAGATTTTGTTAATCAAGCAGCTAATGCTCGATGAATAGTACGCCTACCCTTATTTTAAAAAAATCTTTTTTTTCTTTTGTTTTTTCTTGATAATCATGTCATTAAATTAATAAGTTGGTAGTTTTTTTTTTACTTTTTTTTTGTTACTAGTTTTTTTAACTTTATTTACTATCTTAATTAATTTTATTAAAATCAATAATCAAATTATTATTAAGAATCTTGTATTTTTCAGAATACTTGCACCGCCTTCACATCATTAAAAAATCAACCTACAACAGCGTAATATCACAAATCATCCATCAATTATCAACACTAATCCATATCAAAAATGTTTTTATACAAGTTTTTTTATTCTATGACGTAAAGAAAATATTGATCTACAAGAAAAATAATGTAAAATTAATTAAAATACATGCAAGCTGATCCAAATATTCACGATCAAACAAAAATTAACCTCTGTTTTTATACTTGTGAATCGAGGTATTTTGTGCTGAATCGGAATACAAAAAACTTCCAAGAGGTGTAAACCATAATTTCAGCGCATGCTTTGACAAGAGAAAGAAAAGAAAAAACAAAAAAAGAGGAAAAGAAAAGCATATACAAGACTTTGAGCATGTGGGTCAATCAGATTTTGGCTAAACTAATTCATAAAACGTCTGCCACTTGCTTGAGAACATGCATAGACACGTGTGTCTTCGACCCTCGAAATTGGACACGTAAGCATGCATGTCATATTGAAATTGGATAGAGTAAAAAATTGGAGGAGCGAATAATCAAACTACACGCAAGATATTGAATTTCTCGAATTTTCTTCTTTTTATGTTGACTAATGGTTTTTTGGGACTTTTTTTTTTTGTACTAAAAACCAATCTCTCTCTAATTATGTCTAAAATATGCTTGGATTCGATGCATTTAGAGAATTAACTTCAATAGGGCAGATGCTTAAAAAAGGATTTATTCCCTCTTTTATATTTTACGAGTTTTAGAGTCCTTATCTAAGAAAATTGAATATTTTCGTTATGTTAAAGGAATTTATGAGACGAGGGACTATATTTTAAAATCATTTAGAAAATACTTAGTTTTTATTTATGTGCTAATTAATTTAAAAAGAAAAGATAATTTCTTTTAGAATTTATTAAACGGGAGATGAGATGGCGGAAATACTTAGAAATGATTTTTTTCTTGGTATACTGTAGATATTTTTTTAGATTAACATGGATGTTCAGACCAGTTTGCGCGCATTCGATTAATTCTACAGGTCTTGAAGTTAACGACCATGTAAATCTACAGTGATCTGAGATTTGTGGGACTCGAACTGTATTTACAACGTAAATTTAGATGCATTGTTGAAGTGTCTACTTGTAATTAGCTATGAAAAGATATGGAAAAATCTTGGCATTGCTTGTGCGCTGAAAATTGCCAAAATGTTTATGTTCACAACTCGAAGTACGGAGGTTCGATCCAAAACTTATGTGTTGGGAAGTCAACAAGAGTGTGAATCCATACAGCAGAAAATGGCGATTCAAGATTTTCTCGTTTTTCTGATGGAAAAAGAGATTTTTGTTTTTAGCTATCCATCCACCGTGGTCAATGCAATTGTCCCGAAGAAATTCGTTGGAAAAAAATTATGTGCTCGCTCGCACGTAATCAATTTAGTTTTTTTTTTTTTTTCTCTTTTGGTTTGTAATTTGTAAATGAAGTAAACTTGTGTTATTCTCCCTTGCCTTCTCCTCGAGAATTAATTGATCTTGTAATTTCTTACTTCTTTTCTAGGACAGTAGAATGATTTGGATTTCTAAACAATTTCAGGTAATCAAGAATCCTTTTTTTTTAAAAAAAATGAAAGATTAATTTAGGTAGTGTTTGGAATGCTGAAATACTTCAAATTAATTTTTTTTTACTGTTTGGATGTATTAATATAAAAAATTAAATTTAAAAAATAAATAATATATTTTTAAATAAAAAATACTTTAAAAAAACAACTATAATCTCCTTAAGAAACACAATCTTGACATCAAAGGGACTTGACGATGAAAATCAAAATTCATGAGTTCAAAATTTTCACAATCACTCTGTATAGGTGCATAGAAGGAATCGATACTATCCAATATGAACCTTTTTCTTCTTTTAAATTTTTTGTTGTATGTGCATTCTTAAAGTAGTTTTTATGTGATAGGAAGTGCATTTTTTTCTTTTGATTTTTTTTAATGTTTTAAAAGAGTTTTTTTTTAAATAGTTTTTTAAAAAATTAATTGTTTTAGTGTTTTCAGATCGTTTTAATGTATTAATGTTAAAAATAAATTTTAAAAAATAAAAAATATTATTTCAATATATTTTCAAACAAAAATCTTTAAAAAATAACCGTTATAACAATATCAAACAGGTTATTACCGGTGAAGCACAATTTAATCCATGATAGCTCCAATTTTTTTATATTCATAGTGCAGCAATAAGAAATTACATTTGTGTGTAACCTAAAATTTTACAAAACAATATATTATTTTAAATTTCATAACAAATAATAGTACAAAATAAATAATAAATGATTCAATTTTTTAGAAATACGCAGATTCTTGTCCTAATAAAACATAAGAAAAAAAAATCTTTTGTACCAGAAAAACAAGGAACACAAGAAAAATAATCGGTTTCTAATTTCTGCCAAATATAAAAATAAAAAACACCACGTATAATTCATTAGTGATTAATAAAGGGAACATTTGTTTTTTGGAATTCAGCCCACTTCTTAAAATTTTGATTTTTTTATTAATTTTTATATCTTCGATTATTTATTATTTTATATCTTTCGATTATTTTAGTATATTAATATTAAAAATAAAATTTTAAAAACAAAAAATCATTATTTTAATACAATTAAAAAAAATACTTAAAAAAAAAACAATCCGGAAAACGATTTCAAACAATATCAAACGAAATTGTCTTTCTATTTTTCTTTTGTTATATATGTGGAGCCCATGGTTGCCAGATGCATTGCTGGCTTTTATAGCCATCAATTTGTTCTGTTTTCTTTTATAGGGAGGCTTTTGTCTACTTCAGAAGAACAAAGCGAAGTTTTTTTCTCCACTTCTTTCAAATTCAATCTTCGCACGCGGAAATTGAAAGAGCAAAAGGAAAAAAAAACCCACCTTTCTATCACCGCTTCTTTCAATTATCTCGCAAAAAGAACCGAAAAGATTGAAACTTTAGTGTTTTCAGTGAAAAAAAACAGACAGCCTTCTTGTTTGTTTTTATTGTTTTGATGGATCTTTAGATCTAACCCACATGTATTGTTTTGTTTACATTAGATCTCCATCCTTTCATCTTGTTTAATTCAGTAGGTGACCAGAAACTGTATTGAGAGAGCTAATTTTTACTGTGAGTTTTGTATTATTATTGCTATTTTATCACCTATTTTTATGTATGTTTCGTACTTCATGTAAATGGTACTTGTTTTACTTCAATCTTTTTTCTTTGTTGAGTTCTTGAAAGTTGCTTCTTTTTTTTTTTTTTTGTCTATGCAGCCAAATCTTTGAAAAGGTTCAACTTTGATGTATGGAATGTCGAGTTAGATTTGACCCTTTTGATTTTTTTTGGCTGAACTTCATGTTTTTGTTCTTATGTGGTTTTTTGGGCAGTATTAGAATAAGTGTCGAGGTTGTTTGGTATTTAAGAACAGATGGACAAGGGGTTTTGATTTCAGACCTTGTTGCAAAATTTAGGATGGAAGTTGAATTCGTTTTATAATTGTTTTGATTGGATTCAATTACAGTGTTGGTTTTGCTTATGTATGCTTCCAAGTTTTGGCCTTCTTATAGTCTGTGACATGAATTGTTTGGTGTGCAGGAGGGCGACTGGTGAGATTTATTGGAGGTAGTGTTATTGCATCCAATTTGGATGTGGAGGAATTGGAGGCTGGCCCTGGTGAGATGAGGGATGTTATCAAGGTTGATAAACTTTTTGAGGGCCTGCTGGCTGCCATCCTCGGACCGTTACGTTCACACAGGTTCGGAAGCAGCTGGCCGGCAAGATGGGCTACTTTGGTACAAAGACACCGGACAGCATATGAATGGTGAATTCTCTATGGCTGTTGTGCAGGCCAATAATTTACTTGAGGATCAAAGTCAGATTGAGTCAGGTCCGTTGAGCACTCTTGATTCTGGTCCTTATGGCACGTTTGTGGGAATATATGATGGTCATGGTGGGCCGGAGACATCACGTTATGTCAATGATCATCTCTTCCAGCATCTAAAGAGTAAGAAACCTAATCCTTGTGAGCTTGGCATGGGATCGGTCTTGAGTATATAAACTGGATTGTCTTTTGGTTCGATCTGTTATTTTGGAATTTCATTTGATGCCTTAAGTTCAACATAAGCCCTGTAATCATTCAGTGGATGATAGTATTCATGTTTCAATTGGGTGGTTTAAGGTTGGGATTCTTATCTTCTTTCTGGTGATGGGCTTAATCTTGCAGGATTCACCTCTGAACAACAATCCATGTCTGTGGATGTGATTCGGAAAGCATACCAAGCAACTGAAGAGGGATTTCTTTCTCTTGTCACCAAGCAGTGGCCTATGAAACCTCAAATTGCAGCTGTTGGATCTTGCTGTCTAGTGGCCGTGATTTGTGGCGGTATCCTCTACATTGCCAACCTTGGTGATTCCCGAGCTGTCCTTGGGAGGCTTGTCAAGGCAACTGGAGAGGTTCTTGCCATCCAGCTGTCATCAGAGCATAATGTGGCAATAGAATCTGTCAGACAGGAGATGCATTCTTTGCATCCTGATGATTCACAAATTGTGGTTTTGAAGCATAACGTATGGCGTGTGAAGGGCTTGATACAGGTAAATTTGTTGCATGGGTATTGTTGTAGATGTTTTAAATGGCTAGCCTTTATACTTTACTACTTTGTTGGTATCTTGTGTTATCGTAAAATTCAAAGCAAGAATTAGATGCATGAATGCTATGAAGCATTGGAAATAGATTGAACTTGTTGTGTATGCCCTTCTTGTTAAATGTGGTTGCATCAAATGACTTTTTTGGGCTTTAGAATTCTAAGGTACACAAGGTTATGGAATTTATGTTCCCTTGTTTAGAATTCATGGTGCCTGGTCGCATTTATGATAAATGGATGGAATACTTGCCTGCATTTGGAGCAAGTCAAATTATGCTGTAGAATTATCTGACAAGTGTTATCTGGGTGCTGATGGATCTGTAAGAGGTTCATGTTTTGCCTAATAATCTTGGGGAGATGTAGATTTTGGTTTTTGCTGTCTTTTTTACCCTTCTACAGTAAATTGCTAAGCTAACATGAGGTGGATTGAAGCCATCTTAGCATGGCTGCAAAAGAACGGAGGCTTTGGGTGGGATGGAGTTCTATGTTTATCATTGATTCCACATGATGGAAGATATAAAAAATCGCATGCTTTAGAATTTAGGTTCTGAACAGGTGGAAAGCTTTCAGACATGGTAGTGCCTTGATGCAATAACAAATCAGATTGATTGATGGTACTTGTAGAAAACACAACATTGAAGTAGTTTCTCTATAATGAGGACATTGATTTCCAAGTAAATATTTAGGGTTCCATGAATGTTGGTCCTAACTTGGAATGAAGTAAAATAAATATATACCATGTTGACCATACTGAAAAAATAAAGACTTTTGCCAATGTCTGTCAATTGCAATCATAGTTTTGTGTTTTCACAATGGCTATGAAGTACTATAATTCAGTTTCTAATGTGGATCTTAACGTGGTATCATATTGTGACTAATATACCGCAGATTTCTAGATCTATTGGCGATGTATATCTAAAGAAGGCTGAATTCAACAGAGCGCCGCTGTATGCAAAGTTCCGTCTTCGTGAACCTTTTAAGAGGCCTATTTTAAGCTCTGAACCTTCAATTTCTGTGCATGAACTTCAACCTCATGATCAGTTTCTGATATTTGCTTCTGATGGGCTGTGGGAGCACCTTAGCAATCAAGAAGCAGTTGATATAGTTCAAAATCATCCCCGCAATGTAAGAATTTATTCAAGCATAAACTGGAGATTAACAAATGCTGCCTAGAAATGAATTTTCTTTCCTTTTTATCTGCCAAAAAAGATTGTGGAATTTATTTTGTTGTCCTTTGCTTACCGCATTTCCATGTGAACCAATATACATGCTTCTCGCCTGAATTTATTTTGTCCTTAATTGCATCAATCTTTTCTTTTAACTAGTGTGCGGGAGAAATTTTTTTGCACATGCATTTCAATTGATGTACTTTAATTTTTAGGAGTTTTGGCACGAATTATGCATCAGCTTGCTATTGCACACTCTCTGCCTCCTTTATTGTAGAATTTTGAAATTGGCATGCGACTTGAGGGGCAAGCATTTCATTGTTGGAATTGAATGATTTCTGACGACAGCAGTCATATTAAGTGCTATGTAAGGAAATCTCAAGGCAAAAATTGTAATCCAGTGGTCGCCTAATCTATGTACAGGGAATTGCTCGAAGGCTCATAAAAGCTGCATTGCAAGAAGCTGCTAAGAAAAGAGAAATGAGATACTCGGACTTGAAGAAAATTGACCGTGGTGTCCGTCGGCATTTCCATGATGACATCACAGTAGCAGTTGTATTTCTTGATGCAAATCTTGTGAGCAGAGCTAGCACAGTCAAAGGGCCTTCTGTCTCTGTCAGGGGAGGTGGGATTCACCTACCTGCAAAAACCCTAGTCCCCTGTGCCACTCCAATGGAGATTAATAGCACTTAAAGAAAGCTGGCACATAATACTGTTATACCATGGGCTGAACCTTCTCGGAACTTCCATGATGGCATCTGCTGCGATTTTCAAGAGATGGAGTGAAGAGGAGGTGATATCCTTAAATTAATTTTTTAATGTACAATGTAACATCTTAACTGGGGACATGTATTTTGTTTCGTTTCTGAGCACACGAGCTGAAAGAAGAGGAAAGAATTGGGGAAATCGAGGTGCAAAGTTGACATGGAAGGTTCCTTCTTGAGGACAAACTTCTTGATGCATTCAATGTACCCTCTTTCCCGCTCTTCATCTTGGAGCCTTTGTTGTTTCTGTAAATTATGTGAAACAGATGCCCCAAAGCATATGTACCTGCGTTTTGCATGTTCTGCTTCCATTGACATTGTGAGCAGTAGCCGACTCTTGTATTCTGTGACTTGGGAAACTGTTAGGCTCTATCCTGACACGCATTTAGCCCATCAATCATTGAATTCGCCCCCGGCACTCCCTTCCTTTTTCTTTGTAAATACCTGGGAATTATGGAACTGAAGGCTGGCAAAATCATGTGTCTGAGAACGGAGAAGCATGGAGAGGGGCAGGTGAGTGCATTTAATCCAGAAATTAATGACATCAATAATGACTCCTCCATGGCCAAATCTACAGAATGCCCTAAAAAAACAAAACTGGAATCGACCCCCCTTGTTGCAGTGAAGGTTCTCCGTCCACTTGGATGGTTAGTTGTCAGACAAATGAATGAATCAGGCATCAGATTCCGTTCCAACTCCGAAGAGAAGTCAGCACCATGAACCGGTAGGATCTGGTCATGACAATCGTGCGGGATCATAATAAAATAACGGCTGTGATTGCTGTGTTTCGTGAATGCATTAAAAAACCCACAATAAATCTATACAATATATTTTTTCATAGGTTTGTAAAATATATATTTGATGGGTTAATTCATATAAACAATATATTATAACAATTAAAAGGGTCATCAATTATGAAAATGAACTTAAAATATAAAAACTATTCAAAAATTAATTTTACAAGTCTTGTTTGAGGCGGATGGATCTAATACCGAGATATTCTACAATCATGTTTAAAAAAAAAGGAAGAAAAAGAAAAAGGGAAAGCAGAGGATGAAGAAAATGATTTTCCAACTTACTTCATGGGATGTGGTGGCAAACAGTGACCAGAAAGGTGCTTCTCCTTAAATTAATATACCCCTGCAAATGCATGGCATTTACCAAACTGCGACGGAGACCAGACCTTCACACTGTCCGGCCACTGGCAGTGGTTCTCCACTTGCGAACTTTAATAGCAGCAGACAAACTTATTTACTGCTTGCCCTATTGGGCTGTTTTATTTAATTATTATTATTCAACAGCCAAAGCAGATTCACATTAATCTAGAAGAGACCCTACACCATCACTAAATTGTCCCTTCGTTTCACTTTCAAGTGGCACAATTCTCAATACATCTATAGCCCCACCCCCACACCCATTATTCTCTCTTGTCGAACTGTTCCGCCATTTTCTGCCTGCCAGACTAATATTTGGTGGCTTTTTTTTTTCTTTCAAAGTAGCACAGTAATAAAATAACACTGTTTAAAATTTAATTAGAAAAATAGGATGGTTTAGTGAGTTATAGATAATATTTTTCTAAGATAATCATGACCCGCAATTATCATGATATCTATAATTTTAAAGTCACAAGTGAGATAGATTAAGGGTATGAATGATACGTTGCTTCTGATAAATTTTGATTTTTTTTCTTTTATTTTTATGTTTTTAGATTGTGATATGATATTAAAAATATATTTTAAAAAAATATATGATTTTGATGTATTTTTAAATAAAAAATACTTTGAAATGCAACATTTACCATACTCTCAAATAGGCCCTACGAGTGTATTTGTTTTCGCGTTTAAAGAGCGCTTTTAAAAATTTAAAAATTTGTTTACTTCAAATTATTTTTTTTATAATTTTGGATCATCTCGATGTACTGATGTCAAAAATAAATTTTTTTAAAAATATTATTTTAACGTATTTTCAAACAAAAAGCTTTTTGAAAAACAATCAATACCATAATACCAAATACTACATGTCACATGTGGGAGGGTGGCGAATGCGGAGTCGGGGGTCAAGGAGTAACCATCTAGTTGTTTGATTCAGGGTTACTAGGAGATCCGAGTATACTGGTCTTATAAAAAATTATAAGGGTAAGAGACTGATTGTGGCTAGAAAATGTATTAGCCCTAGCACATCTTACTTAAGGTAAGCTGCATTGTATGGTCTAAATATGGTTTAAAGGTTTTGATAAGTTCCTAACCAATTATCTATCTATGACTCATAATAAAAATTTACTCCCATAAATAAATCTATCCATGGTTTACCTATTCTGGAAGGCAAAAGAATTCTCTACAACTTATATATTGTTGTTAAAAACAATTCTGAAAATTTTCTAGTCACCTCTTGGTATTTAAATATCAGTCTATATACCAGGATGTTGACCATTAATTTTCATGAATTAATTTTTTTTAGAATTATTGAAATATAGGTCAAATTCTTAATGAATTTTACAAATTTATTGTAAATTCCCAAAAAAAAATGTAAAGAAAAATCAACACAGGTATTTTCTAAAACCATGCTAAAAAATATTTTTCTTTATCTTTTTTTATAAATACAAATGTGTTTTTTTATCAGAATTGGGCCGTATGCAACAAGCAAAAATCATTCTTTGATTTTTAAAAGAATTTTTTTAGGACCATGTTTGGTAAAACCATATTTTTGTTTAAAATAAAATTGTCTAAACAGGTTTAAGGACGTGTTTGCCAAACACACCTTGAAGCCAAAATCATTTTTATTAAAACAGTAGCAAACCAAACAAATCCTTAAGTATTTGACACAATTTTAACCTGATCGGGTCAACCTGAAAACACTAGTTCAACCATGAATTGAATAAAAAACTAAGGTTTAACCCAAAAACGAAACCAAAATAAACCATTAACCAAAAATGGATCAAAACTAAAATAAAACACAAAAAACACAATTTTTTCTAACAAAAAAGATCAAAAACCAAGAAAAACGAAGATCATGAAAAACAATAAAGAACATTTAAATTCAAACCCAACAACGTAAACATCAAACTAGACCAAATTTCAAGCAATAAAAGGCAATGTTTTATTCGCAATCAAGCATATATCAAAAATCAAGTATCTATTTGCTTCGACTCGTACTCAAACATCATAATTTTTGTTAAAAATAGGTTTCGGTTCAAAACCTAAACCTTGAGATTAAAACCCATAAAAACACGCTATTGATGCATGAAAACTCTAGATTATTTACTAATGATAATATACAAACTTGCAGAAACCAAAATCAAATCAAAATGAGATATAAAACTAGCACTCAAGACAATGTTCTTCGGATGAACATGAAAAACATGATCCCAGGTTACCCAGAAAACCCAGCATACACTGTCAAACAAAAAAAAAACATTTTAGACCTCCAAAATAAGCTCTCTTAGCCCCAATAAACCATATTAACATAAACAAACATGTTTGAATAAAAAACACTAACAAATAACCCTAAATCATTAAGAACATGTATAAAATTTTAACTCAAAACCGCGGTTCTATTATCAGCCAACAATAACATCAAAACTCAATCTAAAACTAATTCTTTAAATATTTGAGATCCATACTAAACTTAAGAATCAAGAACACATGTATTAGCAATCTAGAAAAATTAAAAATGCATGTATTTGCATAGTTGGGAGTATTTTTTTTAGATTTGCAGTAAAAAAAAGCTTTCAGTCTTTAAGGCTTCACACTTGACCAATAAGAGAAATATAAAGGAAATAAAATAAAAAATAAAGCTAATCATGTTGATTACTCTTGAGCTATGCAAGGTGCTTTTACCACTCGAACTGCTTTTACCATTCTTGCACTTGTGCTTGGAATGTCTCTTTCATGTTCAAAAGGAAAAATAATTGGGCTATTATGTATTTACATGAACACAGTTGTCGTGAATTTATGACAAAACCCCACCAAAAATATATCACTATAAGGTTCTTTGAATCTTTATTTACTTTTTGAGTAGCCAGCAACCTCAAAATCTCACCATGATCATAGGCATAACCTTTTTTCATGTGTGCTCTGTGGAAGAATGATTATTTTTTTATAAATATATTAAAATACTTTAAAATTTTTAATTTTAAAAAAATGTTCCGTACAGTGTTCCAAAGGCGTTTTCAAACACTACGTAATTGATTGGGCCGCTTGTTAAACATTAGTCAAGCAGTGGTTTTCACATTATCCTGAAGAGAAAAGTTGACATGATTTGTCTTTGTGACAACAGAAAAACACAAAGCAAGAATTGCTTTTGACTCTTCGAATCTTTCTTTCTTCTCAGTCACTCGCTCAATGGGCCTAGGGCAACAAGACACCAGCGAAAAATATCAGCAAAAATCTAGCAAAATCTCTCCATGTATGGCAATGGAGTAAGTGGGGGGTTTAGGGCTATTCACTTTTTCAGTCCATCTTGCAAACAGAGAGCTTTTAAGATCTTGACATCGTCGGTGCTATGCCAATGCCATTTTTCTCTGTTTGGATAGTACTGAATTCAACATTATTTTCCATGGAACATGCACTGGTTTGGTGCCAATAAGGTCTTTAGTTAGCTATTTGTCTCTTGCTCCGCCTTTGGCCCAGCTGTTTCTCTTTTCTTCTACTAAAATCCAAACCCCTTGCATTGTGCTTTTATCCTTTACTATCTGCTTGTGTGATTCTCTTTCACTTTTCCAACACTACGTACGCTTGTTTTTTTTATTAAAGTGTTCTTAGTTGTAAAAAAATATTAAGCCCATGTCTTTTAGAGTTCTTGATAGATATAAACATGGTGATGTTAAAAATAACAAAAATTAAAAAAAAAATACATATTAATAATTTTAAAGAAAAAAACTATTTATAAAAAACAAGTCTCAAACAGCCCTCGCTTTCCTTAACATCATCCACATCATCCACCATTTTTTGCACCTCCAAGGGAAATCTTTCTCTAGTTTCTTACACTAAACAAGGTTGTTTCTTTCTTCTTCTTCTTCTTCTTTTTTTTGTCACAAGACAGTACATTGTCGGCGTGAAATGGGGTGTGCAGTGTCAAAGCAAGATGAAGAAGACAATGTGGTCTCGCTGTGTAGAGAAAGAAAAAGACTACTTAAGTTCGCTGTAGAGAGAAGGTATGCTTTTGCAGATGCTCAATGTAAATATAACCAGTCTCTTTATGGAGTAGCAATGGCTTTAAGGTTGTTTGTTGCTAGACATTCATCTCCAAATTCTCCTTTCCTTATTACCTTCCCTTCTACTTCCTCTACTAATGACCCTAAAGAGACCCTTATTTGCAATTCCAACTTTCATCAACAAAGACCAACTGAAGCCACGCATGCGACTATTTCATGTCAAGACTCGGTTTCTAAAGTTTCTTTAGTGTCTCCCAAGTTAGAGACTCAAAAACAAGAAGTTCAAGAATGTAGTGATAGTGAGGATTTTGAAGAAGAAAGTGACAGTGAAGATGGAGGAGGGGTTTGCTCACATTTTTATGGCAATGAAGACGGGGAAGCAGTTTGTGATCATTTTTATGATGAGGCGAGTCCATTAATGCCATCATCAGAGAGGGGATTTGGGTGGGATTTTTTTAACCCTTTTGATGAAGTGAGGACTGAAGTGGTAAATGGATTTCGTCAAAGCTCTGATGAGGATTTCAGGGCTGTGAGAGAGAAGGAGGGGATTCCTGAGCTAGAAGAAGTAAACGAGAGATTAAAGAGTGAGAATGAACAAGTGGATATGAAAATTGGTGATGTGGGTTGCAAAGAGAGTGGGGTTAGTGATGTGAAAAGTGGGGATAGTGCTAATGTTGAAATAGGAGACAGCAAGGGTTTAAGAGTGATTGATACACCAACAAAGGGGAGGGAATTGCTGGAAGCATTGAAGGATATTGAGGACCATTTTGTTAAGGCTTATGATTCTGGTATGGAAATTTCAAGGATGCTGGAGGCCAATAGGGTTCAATTTCTATCTGGTTTGGATGAAATCAAAGGTAGGCTTTTGTTCTTCTGCTTGTTGATGTTCTGTTTTTAATTGATTGCAATTTATGTCTATATTTTGGTATGGCTGTGATCATTTACTTGGAGTAAAGAATTAACTAGTAAACACGTCTATAGTTTCTCTCAACTTTTAACTAGGTTTTCAAAATTGTTATAATCGTCCTTGTTACTTTGCTTCAATGGCACAGATTCTGCTTACTTATTGTTCCTAAAATTTGTGTGAAATTCTTAATTTAATTACAAGAAGGCAAAATTCCTCTTTGACTGTTGCACATTCCTTAAATTCCATCTAGGCAATTACCTTGTCAGTTCATTCATATCTTCTGGTTGCAGAGAGCTCAAATAAGCTTGCCCGATCAATTACCTGGAGCCGTTCCCTCTCATCTCGGTCCTCCTCTTCTAAAAGTCTCCTTTCATCTAGCTCTGTCAGTTCTTCCATGTGGACAGAACTCAAGAGTGATCTATTTGATGACTATGGGATGGATGCAGGGAGCCACTCCTTGACCCTTGGACGATTATATGCTTGGGAGAAGAAACTTTATGAGGAAGTGAAGGTTAATTACAAATCCCATTGGTCATGTTCAACTCTGAAATCCAAGTTGCCTGTTCGCTATCTTCATAAATTTATTAGAAGGGCATATGGCTTTCTTATACCAATACCTTATCCGCTCATATATATTGCAATGAAGTATCAGTTCTATAATGCTGCAGGCATATGCTTGTTGCTTTGATGTCACTCAATTAACATTAATATAGTTCCTTTAACATGCTCAGGCTGGAGAGCAGACCAGGAAACTCTACGTACGAAAATGCTCTCGTTTGAGAAATCAGGATACTTCTGAAGAGGGCCTCCACTTGATAGATAAATCATGTGCTGAAGCAAATGACCTGCATAGTCGGATCTCAGTTGCGCTGCGAAGTGTGGAATCAATCTCTGACAGAATCCAGAAATTGAGAGATGAAGAGTTGGAGCCACAACTTGTCGAACTGCTACATGGGTAAGTAGATCTTTTTTGAAGGACATAAGAAGAGGATGTTTCAAAGTAGTTGTGTAATGACATCCAAACTTCCACTTATGCAGCCTAATGAGGAACTGGAAGATGATGTTGGAATCCCATGAAACCCAAAATCGAGTAATGCTTGAAGTGAATTATTTCAACTGTCCAGCATATGGGAAGTTCTCCAATGACTCTCATCGTCTCGCTACTCTTCAACTTGAGGCAGAACTTGACAATTGGCATTCATCTTTCACTGCTTATGTATCTACACAGAAGGCATACATTGAAGCTCTTGGTGGTTGGCTATCCCATTTTGTTTCTCCAAAAGTTGAATTCTGCTCCAGTGGCAACTCTTTAGTCCGTCCTTATAGAATAAATTGGCCACCATTGCTAGTAACCTGTCATGATTGGTTAGCATGCCTAGATAAGTTGCCACGTAAGACTGTTACTTGTGCCATGAAGAGCTTTGGAAAGGATATCCATGCCCTATGGAATCAGCAAGGAGAAGAACAACAACAAAAGAGGAAAGTTGATGGATTGGCCAAAGAACTTGACAGGAGGACTCTGGCATTCCAGAGAGCAGAGAGGAGGATTCTTGAATCCAAGATTTCTGAGCAGGAATCTAAATTGACGGCGCGTAACTGCATAGAATACATAGCTGAAAGGAAAAATCAATTGGAAATGTTCAGGAAGAGGCTAGATGAAGAGCAGGGAAAGCACCTTGCTAGCATGCAAGAGACACATGGGATCACCATAAATGGATTTCAGAGAGGATTTTCTTCAGTGTTTGAGTCCTTGGCTGAGTTTTCGAAGGCAACAGTAAAGATGTATTCTGATCTCGGTACGTACATGAAAAATGCAAAAACAGAAGAGAATAATGATAGTAACATATCCTATATGGAAGAGATGGGATCCCGGGCTCCAAGTTGTAAGGCATAATAGGTGAAAATAGAACTACTGGAGTGTTTTGAGAATCTTGCAGGCTTTTCCAATCCTTTGTTTCTAAAAAAAGGAATTGCATAGTGAGGTTCTTAAATAGTTGTATCATATTCTTGTAGACAGCTAGTTGTTTTAATCCATGTTTGATATTGTGATTTAATCATGTTTTTGAAAAAAATTTATTTTTTTAGTTTTAAATTATTTTTTTGTGTTTATGGGTTATTTTGATGTGTTTTCGAAATAAATTTTAAAAATAAAAAAAATATTATTTTAATATATTAAAAAAAAAAACATTTTGAAAAGGAAGAAGGAAAAGTGGCTAACAATAAAAAAAAACATCTCTGATAGCAGAAGGCAATTTAAGGAAATGCTAGAAATGATGCAACATTAAGCTATTCTTCCGGTCCTCTTCTAGGACATCCCATGGTTGCTCAAAGTGCATAAGATCTACTTTGTCATTTTTGGGAAAAACTAAAAGGAAATTCCAGCACCAGATAAAGTCAAAGAGATTGAGCAGACTACAAACTTCTCTGCCTAATTTTGATGAACAGCATGATAGAAATCTTAAGTTCCAGAAACTATAGTTTAAGTATAGAAGCAACAGATACAAGATAGCAGAGTTGAGTAGAAAGATCAATATATTTCATTAATTTCGAATGCCTATATATAGGCTTACATAGAATTTGGAATGAATTAAAACTCTCAACAACCTTTGAGAGATTATTGGTTTTGAAATAACAAACTCAGCTCTGAAAGTAAAATAATTACATAGAATTCAAATAACGTAACTGCACTTAACTTTTTCTTTGTTAAAGGCAGAATCTCATAATTCTAACACAGCACAAATCAAATATCTCAGGACAAATATATAAGAAGGGCTATCAACAATGTGCCAAAACCGCTCCCCAACCCTTCCAGTGAAGGAGGTATCACTGGCATGAACAGAAAGTTGCGTTGCTAAAGCTCAAGCACGACCAATTACATGTTCAACTGATCTCTTCTTTGCTTGTCTCTTCACTTATTCCTCTCAAATTGTTCTTATCAATGTCAATGTTGACACTAGCAGCCTCTAAACACTTCATGCTTGTGCTGTGAAAAAAGATGCTATCCATCTCAACGTGAAACCTTTGAAATCCAACACCATCTATGCTGACAAAACTCTGGGAATTTTCATATGATCTTCGAGGCCCACGATCCATTGATCTACGAGAACTGCTTGATGATCTCCAATAATCCTTTGAAGGTTCTTTGTCGACGAAGTTATCAGCTAAATATAAGGCCTCTTCTAGCTCTTGCCACACCCGGGTCATCGTAGGCCGGTCTTTAGGATTTTTCACTACACATCTCAGACCAAGTTCTCCCATCTTTAGCATCATTTCCATGTCGCAGGAATCTGTTAGAAGATTAGCATCTAAAATTTCTTCAACCCTGCCACTTTCTAAGCTAGGCCTTGCCTGCATTTTAGCAACATACATCATCTCATTTTCAACTATGAAGAAAAAATATTAAAACCATTGCTAAAATGATGATCTGCATCTTGTTGAGTTCTATATCTAGTTATGCATACCCATTCAATTATATTGTAGTTTGATGGATTTCTTGTTAAATCAACTGCAGGCCGGGCAGTGACAAGCTGCAAGAGTATGACTCCAAAGCTGTATACATCACTAAAAGGACTTAAATGACAGCTTGAACAATAGGCAGGATCAAGGTATCCCGGAGTTCCTTTGATCTGGCTACTGACATAAGATTGATCCCCAATAGGTCCCATCTTCACTAGCCCAAAATCTGAAACTTTTGCTTCAAAACCATCTCCTACTAGAATGTTACTTGGTTTTATATCACGGTGGATTATGCTAGGCTTGATCCCATCATGCAAATGAGCTATGCCTGCAATTTTTCAGTAACGTCATGATAAATAGTTAGTACTCTATTCAGTTTTATTATTTTCTAGAGACAGTAATTAAGAGGACATGTACCCTTAGCTGCTCCAATGGCTATGTTTACTCTTTGCCTCCAAGTTAAGCTTCTCCCTCCTTTTCCTGCAAGGAAATCATGCAGATGAGGAACAAAACGTCACATATTTAAGAAAGCTAAGCAGGTATTACAAGCAAGAAGTTGAAGCTTACCGGTAATGTAATCAAGCAAAGAACCATTTGGTACATACTCATAAACCAACATTTGTGTTCTTTTTGCTCCTGTTTGAGACAGCGTTAAGCACATACACGTTTAGTACATGCACAGAAGACAAAGAAAACGACTCAATATGCAACATTTCTATACCAGTTTGTTCACAAAATCCGACCAAGCCAACAAGGTTTCTGTGCTTTACTTTGGAAAGCAGATTCACTTCTGTTTCGAAAAAAGAATACACACAAGGATAGATCAGCCACTCAAACTCATGAGCCTCACAAACTTTTAAGTTTGTACATGCTTGCATAGGTTGATCAGGCTTACCATTTCTAAATTCTTCGGTGCTCTGGTATGATTCAGCATGGTCTCTCTTGATCGCTAGAGCAGTACCCTCCAATTCAAAAGTCCCTTTGTAGACATTCGCAAATGCACCAGACCCCAACAAGCTATCATCACTAAAGTTCTTCGTAGCCCTCTCTAACTCCTCCAACTGAAATCGCCTCAATGATAATGTCCCAGCTTTCAAACTTCCTAATCCTCCACAACCACACAACTGATCAGTTCACAAAATAGAAGGTTCACATTGATCATAGAAGGCAAATGTTGTCTTACACTAACCTTTATGTAACCAGTATCTTTGCCAAAAAATTGGAAAGAGTCTTCTCCTGAAAAACAAACAGAGTGAAGTAACAACTGATATTGTTACAATCCCAATAATCAGTGCTCCCCATATATGTTTATCATGCCTTCGATTATTATTAGCAATTCTGGTCTCATGAATTAGCGGTGCTGGTGAATTTGGAAATGATGTTGGTTGGGTTGCCAAATAATAGTAGCTCTTTGCTGCCATCTTAACTTGAATGCGTAGAAATTTTGCCTTGTAAAACTAGCTAGCTAGGATAGCTTTAGATGCACTACTTGCATTTTCTTTAGTCTTGACACATCATTACCCTAAAATGTGATAGATTAGAGAAGAGAAAGAGAGTATTGATGAAGAGGGAAGATCGCTGTCGACGGAAAGGATGCAGTTTTTAGTCACAAAAATTGAAACCATTGCCGGCAGACCAATATTTACAAAGCAAGTATATATCTTATAGAGTCACTCTCCATATGACATAATTCAAAGACTAAGTCTTCTCTTCGGACGGCATATAATCCATGCAAACTTGAGGACCTCTACGTAATACATGAGTTTTTGTGTGTGATCATTCGCTATGAACAAAATTAGAAATGGTAACTCCAAGCTTAATTAAGGTTCAAAATGTATTAATATAAGCATTAACATGATTCCCTTTCACTGAATCACAGCATTGTTTTGTTGCATGCTTGTTGTCTGCATGATTCCTGGATCATTAATTAATGTTTAGTGATGCTAGCACGCGGTATTATGTCGTCTTTAGGACTACCTGATGAAAAATATTCTCTGCAGAATACAACATTCAATTAATTTTGATATTCACGGGAGGATAATAGATACTGATTAAACATCTTGATAGGAATCTAGATGATGGATATAATTGACCAGGTAATTAGCATTAAGCTTGTATATATGTTATGATTTTGTCATTGAATTTTGAGAAGATTGTGTGTTGTCTCTTGTTGTTGTTTGGGCCTATGCTCTTAATTATTAAATGGGTTAGACAATTGCTAGTCTTACCTTAATTAATGATAAACATTATAGCGGTGGTCTCATGGACTGTTTTGAGTGCATGTCTGTGTGTGTGTGAGAGAGACTGTTTTAAGCATGTCGTGAATCAGTCAGAAAAGAAACATTGGCAAAAGTCATCTTTTGTTTTCTTTTTTTTTACACGTACGTCTACGGAAGAAATGTCCCCATTTACTGGTGGATTGCCAAGATTTCATTTTTAGCTAAATCAAAATTTCTTTTATTGTACAAATTATTGGAATTTAGAATATCTTAATTAAGTTCAACACCTTCGAGCTTATTAATATTCAAAATGTATTAACCATCTAAGTGGTGGTCCAGTGATAAGAACTTGGGATCAAGAGGTTTGCTCCCTCTGTGGTCTCAGGTTCGAGCCCTGTGGTTAATTACTCATATGATGACCACTGGAGGCTTACATGGTCGTTAACTTCAGGGCCCGTGGGATTAGTCGAGGTGCGCGCAAGCTGACCTGGACACCCACATTAAACTAAAAAAAAATATATATTCAAAATATATTTAATTTTTTGTATAAAAAAGATTCAAATTTGAGACTTTTTGACACAAAAATACCAATATTTGTTAAGCTACAATACCTTGGATTAAAAGAGCTTTTACATTGAAAAAGCTAACTTGATGACTCTCTAATCATTAAACTAAAAAATAAATAAAATTAAATAGATATGGGTATCATCTCTCTCATTGGATTTGCCAGAGGCTTACTCGTCTGCTATGAAATATGCTTCAACCAATTTCATCCTAACGGCTGAGTAATGTTTTCATCCTTCGAAACATTCATGACATATCATGGAGAAACTCTCTTAATTTTAGTTTTTAAGAATAATTTTGAATTGAAAGGATGCATAATAGCTGAGTAATGTGGACTTTTAAAAGTACATTTCTTTTTGGCATCTCAATTAATATCTTGCATATATATCATTACCACAACATAATTAACAAACTATAAGGACAACACCAAACGTTGGCAATCTTTATACTAGTGTATTCACACCATACTATGTTTACAAAAAATTCCTCCCTTTTTATCCTAAGATTCACCGTTTTCTTTTCTGCTTACATGATATAACCACAAAGTCTTTATCTTCTCTACCATAACATCCTTTAATGGAGCCTCCAAATCTTATCTCACCGTATTAGTCTTACTATTACCTGTATCAAAAGTAACTTCTTTGGATTACAATTATAATATATGTAAATATCAAAATAATTGGCTTTGATTAGTGAAGGATTATTTGCGTTGATGAAGATGAATTTGTTTAGATTATTAGCTTATCCAAATTAGATAAAAAAAAATCAGTCAAGTTTATCATATAGGATGTAACATGACTATTTTTATAATTATCTAGTTTGTATGGATAAATTATATAGAAAGTTAAAATAGGTTTTATCAAAAGAAGATAAATACAAGTTATCCGAAAATAACTATTAGAGAAGTGTTTTTGTGAAACACGATTAACAGTTTAATAAGAACATGATAAATTAGAAAGCTTGAAGATAATATTTATCAAAAGTTCTTATCCTTATCACATGGATGTGTATATAATGAAGGATAAAGGAGCAGCACTTGGAGTGTAGTAAGAGTGCCCAACTAGGTAAGGAGTTACACAGAGTTTTGTAGCATATACTTTTAATATATGAGTGGAGTGTGAATAAAATTTTCAAGGAGAATTTTTCTCTGAAGAGTTGGAGAGCCACCAGACTCCTAGAGGGAGTTCATGTATTAACTGTTAGCAACTGGATGTACCGACTAGGATGACAGTAATTTAAAAATTGTTAAGTGTTTTGCAAGCTATTAGGGTAGAAGAAAAAACAGAGTGTTTATCTTGACAAGTAAGGTATATATACAAAATATTTGTAGGCAAAAATACTCCTCTTGTAATCTTCTAAAGTAATAAAAGTTGTTTATCTTGAGTTTGACTGCCCCATAGAGGTTTTTTATCTTTTGAAAAGTTCTTCAAAAGGTTTTTTATTTGTAACCAAATAAATTCTCCATTTAAGTTTTCCACACTTATATTTATTTGGTTACTGATCAATGTTTGCAAAGTGGTTAGTAGATTGCTTCTTAACATAAAAGGAACAAAAACCAGACTGTCAAATGGTATCAGAGTAAGTTCACTCCTTCTAAAGTGAATCTATTTTTCCTGTTAAACATGTCAACATTGAATTCTCCACTATAATTCAACAATGAGAAGTATAACTACTAGAAGGTAAGGATGAAATTTTTTCTCAAATCACTAGACAAGAAAGTCTGGTACTCAGTTGAGCATGGATGGACCAAGCCTGAAACTCTTTTCAACAACTGGACCAAAGACAAATCCACTAGTTATAATTGGAATAATAAAGGCCTGGATATTATATTTATAACAATGTCTCCTGATGAATTTAAGAGAATCTCCATGTGTGAGATAACCAAGAAAACTTGGGATATTATTGAAGTTACTCATGAGGGAATCAAGACAATGAAAAACTCTAAATTACAAATACTAACTCAAGATTTGAGGAGATAAGAATACTGAAAATGAATCTTTTAATGATTTTTATGCAAAAAATAATAATATTGTAAATTTCATGTTTAATATAGGAGAAAAAATAAAGGACTCATGAAATATAAGGAAGATTCTAAGATGTATGCCTGAAAGATTTCGGCCAAAGGTAACAAAAATAAAAGAAAACAAAGATCTGGACACTATACGTGTTGAAGAATTGGTAGGTTCCTTATAAATTTATAAATCTACATTGTCTTATCAAAAGAAATGTAAGTCCATTACATTTATATCTGTTAAGAAAAAATATAATTATTCCTCTAATGATGATCTTTATAGTAAAAATATTGCTCTTGTAGTTAGGAAATTCAGAAAAAATGTGTTTAAGAAAAACAACAATGATAAAGATTTAAAAACACAAAGATTTTTTTCAAAAAAAAAATGAATCAGAAAATAAAAGTAAAGGTAAAACTGAATCTAAAGAAAAAGTTAAATATTTTGAATGCTTAGAATATGGTAACTTAAGAAATGAATACTCTAATTTCAAAAGAAATAAAACAAAACCCTTAATATTACATTAAGTGACGAATTTGATTCTGAAAATTCTAATACATTATTTGATAATAAGTTTGTTTTGTCGCTCTTTTTGGTCTTGATTGATGTACTGGCATGAATCAAACTATTAATACATTAAGTAATTATGATAACTACCAAACTGTTAACAAATTTAATATTCTGATATAAATTAAATTGTTAGTTATTTCAGTGATTCAAATATTACTTTGGTTAATGTCAATCATGAATTAAGCTTGCAGGAATCTTATGTTATGTGAAAAAGTCATGAAAGTCAAGAAATTTTTCAACAAGCTAACAACTATGGAAAACGAGAAGAACAATCTGGTTGAGGCTCTAAAGCTATCAAGAGTAGAGATATTTAGGTCTCTCACTAAGCTCAAAGCACTTGAGAAAGAGCTGACAATGTGCAAACAGATAAAGGAACAATCAACAACACCGAAACTTGATAGACTATTGAAAGCTTAAAGAGTTAACACTAATTGTATAGGTTTAGGATACACGACACATGAAAATTCAATAAAAAATATATATCGATAACTCCTCTTCCAAAGAAATTACCTTTTTAAAATGTAAACTAGAAGAGGTTTTCATGCCTAGAAATGAGTCAAATAAAGTCCAAACAATTAAGTTGAATGGTAAATTTATTCCTATTTATCAAGAATGTGGAATTGTAGAAAATGAAAAAAATAAATTTTATCAATCTAGAAAATAGATGTTCTAATAAGAGTCAAGATCTAGAATATAATATTGACTTAGCATTAAATCAATTGTGTATTATAGAAAGGAAACTTGGTAAGTTAATAGGTTATGAGAAATCTCAAGAGTTTGAAAATTTTAATATAACAAAAATAAAAAATCAATGGATAGTTAAGAAAAAGGCAATATATCTAGTAGTAAATACAATACTAAAAACAATAAATAACAATTTGTGGTACTTAGATAGTGGTTGTTCTAAATATATGTTAGGAGATAAAGGTCAGTTCAAAACATTTGAATTCTTGAGTGGAGGATTAGTGACCTTTAAAGATGGAAGCACAACTACTACAAAAGGTAAATGAAGTATTGATATTCCTGATTTACATACTTTTCATAATGTTTTGTTTGTAAATGGTGTTAAAGCTAACCTACTAAGTACAAGTAGATTTTATGATGAGAATCATAGTGTACAGTTTTGTAAAGATGAATGCAACATCTACAATTATACTGACAAATGGATAATAAAAGGTACTGGAACCTTAGACAATTGCCATGGAGTTTCAACCCTAACCAACTTGTCTTGTCATAAAGTGATATTAGATGATATTAATCTTTGGCATTAACGTCTGGGTCATAACTTTAAAGACTTGTTAAATATCTCTAAAATAAAAGCAGTACATGGTCTCTTAAATTTGTGAACAGTTAGGAAGAGGGTGTGAAGTATGATAAATTCTTAAAAATATATTTTTATTTAGGTTTTATATCATCATATTACACATAAAGTATCATTAAATTCTCTAATTTAAGCACATATTATAATAGCAAGTTTGATAATATGTTCTTTCTTTCTGATTCAGTAAGATAAAGCTATAGTAAATGTTCAGTTTTAAATGTGGGTTTGTAAAATAGGCATATCTCATAATTCAGATGACTGATTGATGTATTTAATTATTGAAATTAGGGTTTATGTGAAGAGACAAAGAAAGGACTAGACTTAAAGAAAAAATCCTAGTTGGGTTGGTTCATTTCAAACTCGAACACCATTTGATTTTTAGGTTATAACTGGAGCTGTCAATATCATATTCAATTGTGATTTAGCTTTATGGAAAGCTAAGAAATAGGCTTGTATTCATGAAGAGCCCAAGACTTGATACTTTCATTTTTAAGTTGAAGTCTTAGCAACAAAAAACAAAAGTCTACATTTGTCCTGTAACCCAAGCACTTTTCAATGTTCAACCTATATTTGGAGTTTCAGAAGCCCAAATAAGCCCATTATTTTTAGGTTAAAAATATAAGATAAATATCTACAACTTTTATGAAGATCATCTGTTCAGCTTATGATTTTATCAATGATATTTTGTCCAGCCACCAAATAAATAGTCAGTCACCATATCAATAGTTCTAGATTTTAACCTATAAAAGGAGGCATCTTCCATTCATTTAGACATCTTGGTTTTCAAATCAAGATCCATGCTCTTTCTTTCTTTTTATTTCTGTAATATTCAAGTTTTATTTCATATGATATTATCATTGATCTCTTGTTTATGCTTATCATTTTCTTTATTATACTTAGTCAGTTTATATCATAACTTTGTTCTTATCTTGTTTATTTATGTTTATATTCTTAATTATGTTTAGTTAAGTTTATTTTTGTCAATGTGAAAAGGTTACACTAATTGTGTGAGAATAAGTATAGTACAATCTCAATATGAACTTTATTATTTAAATTCAAGATAGTTTGTTATTAGCATGTGTTATAATTGTTATCTTAATCAATCTTAATACCCTCTTTGTTAAGTGGCGAGTCTTGATTCATGGTATACAATCCTTGACATAATAAATACTTGATTTTTCGTAGCCTACCACATTAAGAACTGACAACTGTGTAATGAAGAGATCTTGATTTATTGTTGATATAAGTTAACACCATGAATACTTGAAAACATTTACAAGTGTTGACATTACTTAAATAAGGTAATTAAAGATAACTAATATGATTATGTTAATAAATTAAAATGAACCATTAATAATAAATCATTCGATTAGAACCTCATTTGTGTGTAGTTTCTAGTTAAGTAATATAAAGAATTTGGACTAAACTTATTTGAAATAGTATTAATGGATTCTCTAACTTTGACAATTATTTTATCTCTATTCTTTTATTATTTATTTATTTTTGTTCTTTATTTTTTTTGTTATTTTTTTCTTTTTGCACTTGTATGAAAGTTTGGTCACATATATAAAGTGATAGATTTTCTAGGAAATCTTCATCTTCTTAAAAAAAAATGGCTGAAGAAGATAACCAATCACTTCACAATGATAATAATCGTCTTAGAAGACCACATGAATCCAATAAGAACAAGAGCACCACCATATATGTTTTTTCCTTCTAATGCATCTCACCTCAATTTTAAGCCAAACATCATTTAATTTTTACCAAGTTTTCATAGCTTAGATTTAATGGATTTGTCATTAATTCTAGATACACCAGTGAAATAGTCTATTTCATATAGGACCTCTTGGATTGCCTAAGAATGTCTAAGAGTCATGAAGGGGACGTCTCTGTTTTAAAGACTTTTTCTTGTGCTTGTGGAAACATTGGTGCTCCTTTCCAGCTATACTCATTTTCTAAACACGTATATGATTTTATATGGCCTATTTGACATTTAGGAAATTGTTGTCTAAGAGTGCATAAAATTGTTCCCATAATGAGTAGTTATGGAATCCACTTATTAGGGCCTCTGTTTTTACTAGTTCCAACAAACCCTTTACTTTTAACATCTTTTCATTAAATCTTTTCAAATAAGCTTTGGCACCTTCCCTTTATAGCTGAGTAATGGCATAGAGCTCAATTGAGCTCTTTTTAGAAGAAATTCTCGTATTGAAATAAGCAACCATCTTATTACATAAAGAAGTCGAGTATAGAACCAAGTTCTAGGCTCTCATACCAAACTTTTGCAGACCCACGAAATGTAGTAGGAGGAGTTTTTCACATTGCATTAGTGTCCTGAATTACCAATTCAATACTATTTCTAATGTTTTGGACATGATTCCTAGGATCAGTTAAATTGTCATAGTTATCCAAGTTTATTTTTGTGGTAATGAAGTCTTTAGGCAGGTGAGTTTTCAACACATTCTAGCGTAATGAAGGATTTCTTATCTAGCGTGCAAGACTTCTATCTTCAACTCGTGATGGCCTTTTATGTTTTGGGATATTAAAGTGGGACCTTGAAGGGGAACGATGTCGCTAGCGATGGTTGTGGCGACAACTTAATATGGATTTTCCTTCTAACTTGTGGAGACCGTGTTTGGATGATCCATGTTTGAGAATGTTCTATATATTGAGTTTTACTCCTTGGCATGGTGGAGTTGTGATAATGTCTACTTTCTTGAACTTCATTTTGTCATGTTCTCTCTGGAAAATAAAGTTATTTATGCATAGGGAAGTAAGTTGTATGTTATATAGAGGCATGGAGAGAGCCCTGGCCTATTGCCGGGTCACTAGAAAAACCTCTATCAGTACTCTCATCTGCTGAGCAAGTTGGTGGAGATCTACTAGGGTAAACGAGGATGGCGAAAGATTTGTAATTCTCCTTCTCAGAGTTTTTATGTTATCAGTCATGGAAAAATTTAAGGCTAGATACAAGAGAAGGGAATGGGTTGAGTTGAGAAGGTAATGAACAAGCTTTGTGCCACTTACGAAGTCACATAAAAAACTTCGAAAGATTTTCTAAGCTTTCCACAACTGATAATGAACTGGATTGTTTTGAATAAGGTATAACTTGTAAAATAAAGTTTCCTGTATGTTTTAGAGAGCCATCTGATACTTAAATTAGTTAACGAAGAAGTTCGAGATGCAAAAATTACAAACTGTAGATAGAGGATGATGTTTTTGTGCAGTTCAAGTTACCCAGTAAAACAAAGTGTAGCTCACTGTCATAAGGTGGCACGGCTAGCTCATCTTATAATCGGTGTTTGTCTGGTTTAGCTCATAGAATAAGTAATTGATCGTACAAGGAAATCCCGTTCCTTATTGGCTGTAGAAAACAACGTTTGATTGGCCATTGCATTGGCCAGTAAGAAGGGTTAGCATAGAGTATTTTATGCATTACTGAAATATTGTGTGCCGATCAGGTAATGGTAAGAGTAATTGAGTGGTTTACACTGTTTCTCTCATGTCTAAAACAGCTGATTTTCTAGCCTTGGTCCTCTCCCTTGGTTTCCAACCCGTTTAGACCTCGTCCACACGGCTGGAATTTTTTATTTGTTCTTTTGTTTCTTGCGTGTTATCAGTTTCCAATAAGTTGTTTCTTTGCGTAAAAAGATGGAACAGTCAAAGATTACACTGAAATAAAAATGTGCCTTCGCCAAAGCTTTTATGCGTGTGAAAATGATCCAACACGATGAACACGATAATGGATGAATATTTTTATTGCGGCATTGTTGTAAGCTATCAGGATAGAATTGCCTGCAGAAACTTTTTTGTTAAATCAAACAGAAAGTCCCCTTCGCTCAATTTCTTTATATGTTTCCCATTGATTGTTGCTTCTTCTGCTTCGTTATTCTAGTATAATTTATGTTAGAGAATAATATAAATCATATTTATTAAGTTAAAATGGTTTTTTGATATAATATTAGAGCCTTAATGACCAAGTGGCTCAGGATATGAATTATTACCATCCATCCATTTATATTGATAAAAATTAACCACAAGTGTCAAAGAATCATTTCAACCCAATAACTTAAGCTGTTAGGTGAAGTTTCAGGATATGATTTATATTATTATCTAACAACAAGATAACGTGGGCATGTGCAAATTTTAAACTCAAATAACTTTCATTTTAGAAGATGTGTTAGAGAATAATACAAATTATATTTTAAAATCTTACTTAACAGCTTAAATTATTAAATTAAAATGATTCTTTGATAATTTAAAAAAAAAAAAAGATGGTTCGAGAAGCTGTAAAGGGGTAAAAGAAGAGGGCAATGAAAATGTCATGAGCTTTTCCTTGTGTCATCTTCTTTATTTAAAAAAAAAAAAAAAGTTACAGGAGGCAAGCATTAAAACAGCACCTCATAATTGAAGCATTTTGAAGAACAATATATGGTGACCCCTTGACCTGTCATTGTTTGGTTTGCCTTGATTGAAGGTGTTTTTTCTCTAAACCAATCAATAAACTGTATCATGTGAGAAGATCACATGAAGGTGCTGCTTTCTGGGCCCGAAAGCAGTTGTTGTTAGAAAGGAGACTGCCCAGGTTGAGATTCAAGAAGCACCTATTCCTTGTTGCTGCTTCATAGGAACCAGGTGCCGTAAGACAAAGGTAGATCAACATTTGTGGTCCAGGATTTATGCCTACAAGAAAATAAATAACAATGCCGCAATAAAAATATTCATCTGTGTGTTTATTCGATTTCAATAAATTTATATATTTTTATTCAAATTTGTTAAATTTATTTGCTCATTTAGGTTTTAATTAAGAAATAAAATGGATGATTAATAATTAACCAAATGAATAATCATTAATGTATGACTATATATGGTTGTTTGATTTTTATTTTGAGTTATGGTTAAGGTTATTTGATTTTAAAACTGTAACTATGTTTAACCATTATTTGTTTTACAAGGAACATTTTAGAAAAGTTTTGAGTGTTCTAGTATCATTATACTATAAGAAAGTTAAGTAGGGATTTAATTGAATAAAATTTTAAAACTATTCTAAAATATAAAGTGCAAATTGATATTTTACTATTTATAGAGTTTTTAGATTTTTTTATAAATAGAATATTGTATTTCTTATTTCCATGATATTAGATGACAGTACATATTAGTATAATACAAAAATATCTAAATACCAAAAAAAAGATAGCATTTGTACATATTAGTACATTAGACGATATTCAAATATATAGCAATTTAAAAGGGTTTATAATCAATGGTGGTTCGTATGGATTACTGTTAGAGACCGGAAAATTTGATGGCTTGTAGTTTATAATAACGCAGCCTTAAAGCAAATATTCAAAGGAAAAAAAATATATAATCTTCAAGTAATTTTATTATAAATCCTAATCAACTTTAGATATATCTAATAAAATTCTTCAAACTTTAAAAAAATTTACATTTAATATTTTTGCGTTTCAAAAACCCAACAACTTGTACAGGGTTTGGATGATTAGAGGTATTATCAAACAAAAAGTCTATAATTGAGTTCGAGCTTGATACATTCTCGCTTTGCCCCTAAGAAATGTTGGAAGCTAACATGCTCAATTGCTGGTCAGTACCTATCATGCATAAATATAGTTTGCACATCATGGGGTCTGCCTTTCTTGATAATAATTCAAATTGGTCATTCACAACTACAATAAGCCTAACTGGTCCCTCCTCCACTGCATTTATATGGACCGACCAGCTGGAGTCTCACACTAATTCTCACCTAAAAATCTCGAATAACCAATGGTAATTAATGTTAAGGCTGGGTTCCATGGCTTGTCCCATATTCAATGCCATCGCTGCAAGCTTAGAATCTAGGGCTGCTTAGCTGGGGGTGGTTAAATTCAAGAGTAGAATTTCAGCTAGAAGGTATTGGACTTAGTTGCTATAGATTACAACACTTGTACGTGAAGGAAGATTGAATTAAAGTTGAGCTATTATTATGTAAAGAAACCAAAAGCTTATTGTATTTGGTTAATAACTATATAGTTGAATTCATCTTCCTTGTTCAACAAAGCTTGTTTTCATTGTACGCATTTGATGTTTCTCTAAGAAGTGGTTTAAAAGTTTTTGATTTTTTTTTACTCTAAATTCATCTTTTTTTTTTATGATTTTGGATCGTTTTGATGTAGTAATGTCAAAAATAAAATTTAAAAAATAAAAAAAATATTATTTTGATGTATTTCCAAGCGAAAAGTATTTTAAAATGCAACTGTTATTATAATCTGAGAACATGACACCTCGACTAATCCCACGGACCCTGAAGTTAACGACCATGTAAGCCTCAAATGGTCCTAAGATTTTTGAGGCTCGAACAAGTGATCTTTAAAAAGCAAATTCATAACCTTATCAGCTGAGCTATATCATTTATTAATGAGGTAGTTGGTGAGTTTTTCAACAAAAACCACATATTTCATGAGACATTGATTTGAATCTTGTCTTTTTGGACCATAAGGCATTAAATTTCAGGTCATTTGGAGTGGAATCAGCTGGGGGTGTGCAAATGGTTTGGTTGATAGCCCCACCAAATTTGTGATTAAGTGAAATATATAAACTAATTGTAGCGGTTCAATTTATTTATTTTATTTTATTTCAATTTGAACCAAACAATGCATAACCCTAATAAAAATTTACTTAATTGAGTTTTCTTATCCAATGATTAATAAGACTCTTGACGCAAAGCGGCATACAAGCATCTTTGTAATTTATTTTATGCATGTATGATTGTATCATTTTTGGGTTTTTATCTTTATATTTTATGAACAAGTTCTAAAGTAATTTTAGGCTTTTAGTGGTAAAAAATAAGGTACCAAATAGGACATCTACTCTTTTTTTGTTTTGAATTTTATGTGACCTAGAAATAGAAATTCTCCATGTTAAAACAGAATTTAAAGAATCTTTTTTATCAATCAATAAAATTATTTTTTAAAAAAGATTTTACTCTTTTTTTTTTCTTATGAATATCAGTGTTACATGTTTGGCGTTGCGATTGAACTACTGTTTTGTTAATTTTTTAATTTTTTAACTTTAAATTTTATTTTTTTGATTATTTTAATATATTGATATCAAAAATAAATTTTAAAAAATAAAAAAATATATATATTATTTTAATATATCTAAAAAGAACATTTTGAAAGAAAAAAAAAACTTCAATTTTCTCAACCACCCCCTAGTCTAAAATTACTATACAATTGGGGTAGATACTTGGCATTTACTCAATAACAGGGAACACGGATCTGCTATTCAAAGTGCAGCTACAGTACAGAATAACCAAAATCAACTCAGAAAAGTAATCCAACTGAAAATTTAGGCTTGAACACTCAACTCCATGCTTTTATTAAGGGAATTAATTCTGCTGCGGAGTTGAGCCAATCGTAGAGAAAGAATAGACCTACTGCATTGACAGTTTCCAAGTTTTTCACCGACTATTCGGTTTAGTTAGAAGCTTGTCTTCGTTTCTTTAACAGAAGAAAACCCTCTTGCTAGAATGGCTCGTTGATTGAGTTTCTGACCATTGTATGAAAAGAATTCAAACACTAACCTCCACAGAAGTTGATGGCCTCCCATTCTATCCAATTCTTATTTAGGAAATTGAAGGCTGAAAGATCTAACCATCCCTTATCAGTTTCCTTGTATGGATATCTTTGCAAAATTTATTGTAAGTTTGTCTTTGAGGCTTCATAATGAACAGGTAGCTATACTGTATTAATGCTGTGTTTTAAAGAGGCAAGACCAACGAATTTATTGGTATATTGGCATCTGAGTAGAGTGGGGCATGGATTAGGTCCATCTTTCAGCCTTCAGGATGAGCGGAGTTATTGAGTATGGTGCTTTGCATTATAGATACTGACAGAACAGAATCCACTAGCTACCATGAGATCCCATTGCTTGCGAAGCAATGGTTCAGTAATGAGATCTCTGTAGATTATACGGATCTTGTTCATCCTGGGTTGATTACAAGCCTTTTTTTTTTATATGGAGAATTCTAATACCAGAAAGTAACATCACCTTAATCAAGATTTAACCTTTCAAAAACTTTGTATACTGTTTCGATAGCCTACTTAAATCTGCATAACCCCAATGATCAATGTTGGGATCTCATGCTGGTCTATCACTATAGCTTAATTGTCATCCTTAAACAGCCACGTTTTACAGTTACAGCATATCAAGGAAACTGGAAGAGGATAGAAGAATCAAAACTTTTATACAAATAACTAGATCTAGTACAAGGATTTAGCCAATGGCATGGCATGCTCAAATGAACAGCAACAGAGTAACTAATCATCTGCTGATAATAAACAGAAGACAGAAGCCAAGAATGGTAATGCCTGTATACACATCAAAAGAAACATTTCTCATCCCATAATTTACAAAAACATCACAGATCCCTTCTACACAGAGGGCAGGATGCATGCCTAAGTAGCCACTTATCTATGCAAGGTAGGTGAAACATGTGATGACAATGAGGCAAGCTTCTAACCGTCTCTCCCAGCTGAAAGTCCTGGATGCATGAAACAGTCAGAACGTCAATCAATCACAGGTCTAGTTACCAGCTAGAAGGGAAAGGAAAAAAATGCCGGAAATAGTTAAATGGAAAAAATGACAAAACCTGAAGGCAAACTGAACAAGAGACTTTCTCTCCTGATTCATCTACATTGTTATTGCTTGTGATTCTGATCTTCGGGATCTTCTCAAGAGAATCTCCAGGTAATCCCTTGGAACCACCAGTGTCAAAGATGTTTGGGATCTCCTCAAAATTTGTTTCCACAGCACCCATCTGATTGTATTATGGAATGAATTCAGCTTGTGAGTAGAGAATAACTAACAAGTAACAACTAGTAAATAAGATGAAAGCAAAGCATAATGGGCAAGGAAAGTGCTGTCTAATCCATCAACAACAATGCCTTGGATCCCAAATTACCTGACTTTGTACTGCACTTAACATAGCAGGACCAATGCGCTCACGAACAAGTCGTCCACTAAGAAGGCTTGCGATAACATCAATCTGACCACATTAAAAGTTCACATTAATTGGGTTCAAAATCAGAAATCGGATCACTCAGCTAAACAAAGACATCAAGTTAATTAAAAGCATCAATATAGAAGACAAACATGAGTCGATATTCATTTTCAACAACTCATAGCCATTGCCTACACTTCAAGAGCTTCTAGAGATAAGCTAAAATTGCTCACCAAGTAAAGGACACAGCCTATCCCAGATTCATCTGATTGCCAAAGAACAAGAGATGACTCGAATACTTCAATTGAGAAAACAGCCCCTGATATGGCTCCAACTGCAGCCCCTCGAACAAACCCACTTTCAGTTTCTTGGCCTATCAATGCCCCAGTCATGGCTCCTAACAAAGTGCCCACTGCAAAAAATAATGCCAATTCTTTCAACAAAAGCTTCCAAACTACCAAACAGTTCTTAAAAATGAAGTCTCTTGCTATATCCTTAATAATTCTAAGAAATCAGACATCATCTACAGCATGAACATGATTACAAAGAACACGAACCAAAAAGGCCCTTTTGTCTAAATGCCAAAACCTTTTCCCACTGTAGAAATCCGATAAAACAATGATATCAGGATCATTTTTAACATAAAAGCTCCAATCTTTTTCAGCATAATCTTATGGAAACTCAACTCCTTGAATTAAGACTTACAATGAAACAGAGGATCAATGATTGGACAGAAACCCAAAAACGAAAACCCAACAAACCCAGATCAGAGAACATGAAACAGATAAAGAGAGCACATGTCATTCAATCAAGAAATGAAAAAAAAAACTTTCATTTACATGGAAAAAACAAGAAACCAAATGAGAAAGAAGAGATAAACAAACCTAATGCAAAGAAAAAGGTGAAGATCGCAGAGAATATGTTGCCAATAATAGCTGAAACAACGAAGTTACAAACTTCTTTAACCTTATCAACAAAATTCCCAAAAGAACACAATGAAGACATGGAAAAACGAGATGGGTATGGATAAACCTCCATTTTTAAGGATTCTAAATGACACAAAATACCAGAAAAAGAAGAGAATATCCTGTTTTAAAGGGTGTCTATAGCTTTTGCTTTGATCAGTTCAGATTTGGGTTTTAAATAAAGGTAGAGGCGGTGCTAGAGATGGTGGTCCGGGGGGGGTTGTTTTCAAGAAAGCTTAGTGCTTAAGAAGAAAGATGGAGAGAAATGAAACCCTTATCAACCAACTACCATTTAAAGCTTCTTATGACTAATATTTTTCTTCGGTCACAATTTTCCACCTGTTTTCTTCGAAACAAAGATCTTCCTTCCTTTTCTTTTTTGTTAAATATGTCAACAGTTCAATTTCAATGGTGGATTCTTGGAAATGCCCATTATGCTCCAAGGGATGGATTTTTAAGTAACTTTTTCTTACAACTTATGCTAGCATAATAAATTCATCTGTAGACCAAATTGATATTTCAAGAATTATTATGCATGAATGGAGTTACTATGTATGAATGATTAAAATTAAAAAAAAATGTAGAGTTATTTATATTCATCTTTTTCACAAGAGAGTCTGTATTACTTACTTCATAAATGGAAGATGAGTTAGGTTGAAAGAGAAATGGGAGAGGAAAAAAAAAATATTCCTCCATTTGGGTAGAAAAACTCGGATCATGATTAATGTAAGAGTATATTTAAGAAAATTTACAAAAAAAATGAAAATACAATGCAAGATCTGGATAAAATTAAGTTTCTTCCCTGCTACAATCAATGGCTTTACTATTTCCATGTCTTTCAATTGTTTTTTTTAGATTAACATGAGTATTCGAGCCAGTTTGTGTGTATTTTAATTAATTTTACGGACTCTAAAATTAATGATCATATAAATTTTTAATGATCTTGAGATTTATAAGACTCGAATTAATAACATGTGGAGAGCAAACTCAGAATTTATCTAATTGAACAATTCCTTTGGTTTCCAATTCGCAGATATCAATCTCCAACATTGTTGAGAAAATCTTCTGCAACACAGATCTATGTTACGGGCACCCAAACTATAAAGAGAAAAAAACCTCACAACAAAATTAAAAAGAAAATTGGAAAATAAAAATCAATACTTCAAATGCATTTATTGAATTGTTGTAGAATTAAAAAAAAAAACTATATTTTTCAAGCGAAAATAAATTTCAAAACTAATTACAAAAAGAGACGGACAGGTTATAAATTTCCAACACTCATTTCCGCGAAAGGAGAAAATGAAAGTTAACGGCCATAGCGTACAGGTGGTACGATAAACAACGTTTTTATTTTTTAAGAGCTTCTCCTTTTTATTGTGCCTTTAATTCCATTTTGGCTGATGAAAAATATCTCAATCTCATGGACCAATCAGGCGCGGGTTATGGGTCTTCGGCCGATCGCCACTGCCTGCTGCATACCGTACGCCATCCCACATACATATAAAAACTAGTTGGGCCCGCCCCCTTCGTTGTGGGCCCTGTCTCATCTATTATGTTCTTTAGAAAAGAAAAAAAAAATGAATTGAATCCCGTGTTGAAATGGGATTTAAGTCTCATTTATTTCAGAATTTTTTTCAAGGAGAGATATAAGATTTTTAATTCAATTTGGGCGGCGGAAAAGCTTAAAACCAAAACAGTCCAAGATTATAAAATTTAACTATGAATCTCTGTCACTATTGCATG
Source organism: Populus trichocarpa (assembly GCF_000002775.5). Taxonomy (NCBI): domain Eukaryota; kingdom Viridiplantae; phylum Streptophyta; class Magnoliopsida; order Malpighiales; family Salicaceae; genus Populus; species Populus trichocarpa. The sequence goes on along the minus strand of NC_037289.2, from coordinate 7,802,002 downwards.
CAGCTTAGGAGTTAGGAGTGCATAAGATGCTGTTTTTTTAATATCTTTTATTTATAAATATATTAAAATAATAATTTTTATTTTTTAAAATTTATATTATATATTAATATATCAAAATAATCTAAAAACACTAAAAAAATTAATTTAAAGCAAAATAAATTCAAATCTTGATGAAAAACAGGTTCAACCTCAATGTCAAACATGCAATTAATCTATAACCTAATGGATACCGTTCTAAATAGCCGAGTATTTTTAAATAGTTACCTTACCCGATAGATAATAAATATGGTATAAATATTGTTAAACACATCCCAGCCTAACCAAGAATATATATTTATATAATATAAATTTAATTATAGAGAATTTAGATTTTTTTTAATATAATATGTATTTATTGACATAAAACATACATATGTATAATATTTATCATTTTATCATTTAATTTACATATACATACTTCAAACATATATATTAACTATTTTTTTAGTAATAAATAGTAGTAAATAATATATACCAGTATGGATATCCAACACCCGATAAATAGTTTATAAATATCTAAATTTTTTACCTGATAAATAATAATAAAAATATAAATATCAAGAAATTCAACTCGTGTATACCTATTGCCATCCCTACTCACTAGACCACAACTTTTTTTATCTTAACAAAAGATAGTCTGGATATCCTTGTATATCAAGTGCTTAGCTTATTCGTGTTTATCTATTGTCATCCCTAGTATTTTGTTTTAATATTAAAAATAAATTTTAAAAATAAAAAAATATATTATTTTAATATATTTTTAAACACTACAATAATATTATATAACCTAAATATATGTTGCTGTTGATCTTCATCTCACATGGCTGGTCACAGTATCACATGGCTATTTTTGAAGGCCTTCTTTAGCCTTCATCAAATGGCTATTTTCCCCCCGCTTGTCCTGCTCATTTTTCTGTCAAATGGGCATTTTTTAATGTGTTTGGTGGGTCGTAAAATCAGGTTGCTCTTTCTTTTGCCTCAAGTAATTACATGTCACCAGAAGGGCGAAGTAGACATTCTACAATAAAATCTAATTATATGATATATTAATAGCCTGGTTGGGAATATAGTAGCCTATATAGTTGCGTTTGTTTTTTAAAGTATTTTTCACTCAGAAATATATTAAAATAATATTTTTTTTATTTTTAAAAAATTATTTTTGATATAGCGCATCAAAATAAATTAAAAATACTAAAAATATATTAATTTGAAGTAGATAAAATAAAAATAAAATAACTTTTTTAAAAATATTTTTAAAATATAAAAATAAATACAGGATCTCAACAATGTTTTCTCTCTCTCTCTCAATTTATTAAGCGTACGGATCCATTCTGTATTTCCGTTCTCATGAAAGATGAAGACAGGTTGGAAAATAGACTATGCATCACAGAGACTACTAGAGAAGCGTCCCGGAAACATCTTTACCTCCAAGAAAGGTTTACATGGATGTGTAGTTGTGTATAACTGGTCTGTGACCCCACACGGTGTCACGGGGCATTCTTGAATGAAAAAACCATGATTTGAATTGACAATGTAATTAAAACAAATACTTGAGAAAATAAAATATGAAGGTTATATATTGTTCTTATTAGCAACGGGGTTTATTGGATAAAAATATGATACAATTAAAATAAATATTTGTAAAAATTCTAAACTCCCTTTTATTCATGTTTTTTTTTTCTGACAAAAACATGTTTTTCTTTTCAAAATCATTGTTTTTACATAAAAACTTATTGTAATCTTCAAAGCAAGTTTCTATAAAAAAGAAAACCATGAATCAATAACTTTTATGTGCATTTATTAGAAAGAAATATAAAAATAATGAATTTGAAAAATATATTATAAAACACTTGTAATAAAAACGACAAAATATAAATTTTATTAGTATTGAGTATTCATGAGTAAAAGTTTTTAAAAAATTATGCATATTAGGTTTATATGTAATTATTTATAAAGTAATTGTTATTAACATAAAACTCTAATCTTAGTTGAAAATTATGGCATAATTAGATGATTTTTAAAATATTATTTTAATAATTTTATATAAAGAGAAGCTTATTATAAAAATAAAAATAAAAATTGAAAAAAAGATGAGGGTCATTTAAAAAGTATTAAGCGAAATATCTTGAGTTTACTTTAATTAATTTTTTTTAATTTAATTTCATCATTTAGTAGCTTGTCACTAAACAAACAAATTAAACCCCATTAATTACAACAATATGATTAATTTACTTACTTCCCGTATGAATAGAGTGATGAGAACTTCCATTTCCATTTCTGAAGCATGTAATAAACATGCAAGCGATCGAGCAACGATCGGAGTAGACGTACGCTATGTATCTTTACAAGGAAACTAGCTTAGTGAGCACTCGAGGTGCACAAGAATGGCCCAGTAGACCGCGCATCACTTAAAATAGACATATGCATGGTAGGCTACGGGCACAAATGATTTGTTTCAATATTTTTAGTTATTGGAAGTGTGAAATTAGAAAAAAAAAACAAAAAACAAAAAAATTTATCCAAGCCAACTTAAGATAGTACGATAAATATATAATCTATATAAAAAGAAATAAGTCAACCTGAGTTAACGACTAAACATATGATCTAAATCATGAAATAAGAATAACCTAGTAGAAAAGATTGAAAACCATACAAACAATGTTAAACGTGCAACCCGAGTAATGAGACTCGAATGGCATAATGGAAAGAAAACTAAAATAAATTATGAAATTTAATTCTTAATCAACCGAATATTGTAGTATGAAACTAGAAAAAAATCAATTAAAAAGGAAAAAAAAATACAAGCTAACTAGGTTAACCCACCAAACTTGTGACATGGGTCATACTAGGATAACCTTATAGAAAGCAAATCAAAACAAATTATAAAACTTAATCCATAATGAAAAAACAAGGTTAACTAAGTTAACCCGTCAGATATTAAATAATGAAATTTAAAAACAAAACAGAGAAAAGAAAATGGAGAAAAAAAGTGAACAATGATCTATAAGGAGGGGAACAAAGAATTCCCCTCCTCAATTAGTGTTTGTTACTAGTTATACGACCCGTGCTCTACTGCGGGTCGGATAAAAAAATAAATGAGAAAAAAATTATGTTTAATCAATACAAATGTATTTTAAAGAATAAAAAAAAACCATTTTCAAATGATTAAAACAAAAAGAATAAGTAAAAGAAAAAAAACAAAGAAAAGATAAGGGAGAAAAAATAAATCACTATTCTTGTGAACAATGACATGTGAGGAGGGAACAATGAATTCCCCTTCTTAATTAGTGTTGGTTATTAGCTATGTGACACGTGTTCTCGAGTCAAATAAAAATTTAAAGAAAAAATGATGTTCAGTTGATGCAAATGTGTTTTAAAAAAGGGGAAAAACCAATGTTGAATAAGAAAAATCACTTTTAAATGATGAAAAAAAATAAGCAAAAAAAAAAATGGCAACCCGTGATAACTCATTAAGCCCATGAAACAAGGCATTTGATCAAAAGCAACAAATTTGAAAAAACCTTGAAATCTATTTTTAACTAATCAAATATTACATGATGAAATTAAAAAAACAAAATGAAATATGGAAAAGGATAAAAAAAATATAACAAATATAAACCAAAACAATGACTAAACCCGTCTGGGTCAACCCTCCAAACCCATAAATAAAGTTATGAAACGAGATAATATGACAAAAAAAAAGAATGAAAAAAGTCACAAAGCCTTTATATATAAAACTATAAAAATATCCTTAAAACAAGCTTAAATTAATTTCGTTATCAAAAATAATTTAGTAAATTCATTGCGATGTAAAATCTCAATAAAGCTCATAGCAACTAATTATTTGATTTTGCTTCTAAAGGCGGGCAGTAAAGGTATTCTACTGTTTTTTATTTTTCAATGGTGACATAATCCGAATCTAGATATTTCAACTATCAAAGCATTAATATTACCAAGTCTTGAATAATGGCTGATAATGTCTCCATTAATTAAGTTTAAATTTCTTCCAAGTCACGTGATTTATTCCCCTCTCTTTAAGTTATGAGCAGTCGCGCCAATACACGCACGGTTCAAAAATTTACACGATGGCTTAGGCTTGAATATGTTGCCTGAAATATTATAATGGAGGATTTGCTGAGCTAATCATATTCTTTCTGCTTAAACGGGCTAGAAGAGAAGGAAGAATCCATGTCTCAACAACCAAGGATTCTGCGATTCCATGGTCTAAGCTCCTGGATTGCTTTTGCCATGGAGATTTTACTCGTGCTTCGAACCTTGAAGACCTTGCCTTTGTTTTTTCTCTCTTGGTTTTATATTTGGTGGGTAAACCGAACAAAGACCTATTAACCTGTTGCATTATTCCTTCAATATTTTTAGTCACTCTCACGAATGGAGAGATCGCATCAACAGATACAGAGACGTGGTTTTGGCCATCCTAACATCAAATCCCACCATGTGTTATGTTAACCAAAGAACAATCAATCACTTTCTTGTCGTTTTTTGCTGGCATTATCCAATTTTTTAATGCAATCATGTACTCTGTTGTTAAGTTTTGGCGACCATAACAAGTTTTCAACTTGCATCAATTTCTATCTCAATAATATCTTCAAATCTTAGCTTAGCAAACGAATGGATTCTCTCTTTTTTAAAAAAATTAAGGTAGATATTGGGTCAATTTGTGTGTATTTCGACTAGAATGAATATATTTTTTATCTTATGAAAGTTTGATTTTAATTTTAAATTACAAAAATATGCATAAAAAAACAATTAAACTCATGGCTGCGATATATTATTATGCTAGTAAAATGAAACTCGTTAAGTACTATTCTTCTCTAGAGAAAGAAATTAACGTATTTTCTCAAGTGTACAAATCTAATTATTAAAAAAAAAATCTCTTTGACGAGACATCTTTGTCTGTTGATGAGACAAATGCCTGGTTTGCCAAACTAACCAAACTGAAATTCTTGTCCATGGAAAATAAATCCAATGTCAAGGGTCAACGAACTAAAGAAACAAGTTAATGGCTTAATCAAAGCCTCGTGAGCATTGCAATCAATTGCCATAATGAAGGGCTGGTATTCAGCCTGATTAAGTTGTGTTTTTTTATTTTTTACAGTTGTAAAGTGTTTTTGTAAAAAAATTTGAATATATTTTTTATTTAATTGTATAGTAATAAAAATAGATATATCACAAAAATAACATAAATGAAATTATAAAAAAATCTTTTATTTTTTTCATCAAAATTATATTTTCTAATTCAACTATTTTTTTTCAACGAATTTGTTTTTTTTCTTAACAATATATTCCAATTCAACTACTTATGTATATGTTCGTCAGGCCATCATAGTTTTTCAAACTCATTTTTTATAGAAAAATATAGTCTCTACGAGTCAAGTGTTTAATATATTTTTGGATAAGGAAGAACCCCTCCATTGATAGGGGTTGTAGTCATTCTCTTAGGTATAATCATGTACAAACCATCTCTTAGTCCTTTGTCTGATAAGACCAAAGAGTTTGGCATAAAACGACAATTACAATAACTGATGTCCATCTCACGGTAGCTAGAGGGAGTACATTTGGAGTATCGGCTTTGTACATGAGTATTGCAATGGCATGAGCGACCCCTTGAGGGGGTCTCATGAATATAATTCTACCTAGTCTCTTATATGTAGTGTAATCGTCTATGTACACTTGGTGTGATTGGTGGTCGTGGTGCCAAGACATTGTGTGTTGCTGAGGGTGTCAAGACTTGATGGGTTGTTAAAGATTTGGTTGGGAACACGGTCTAAGTAAGGAGTTGCATCTAGATGATGAGTTGTTGAAGGTTTGGCTGGGAAAGAAGTGTTTGATAACGGGTAGATTTGTCTAGCATCCTAGCCCAAGCGTGTTTTATTTGTGTGTCATGGAATGACATGGAAATGTCAAAAACAAGTTTTAGAAATTGATGGCTTTTTGATCAGGTTCCCATAAACAACGCCAATAATGAGGTCCCAAAAAATCCAAGTAGCTTAGAAGCAAGATTTATAAGTGGAATAATTGGTTAATTTCTTTGTTCTAGAAATTTGATCTATTTTTTCTAGCTAAGATGGCCAGTAGTTTGCACCTGGTATTTGGTAGGCCGAGGTGGCTGGTGTCTGATACCTCCAAAAGATTCTTTTTTTTTTAAGATTTTAGAACTCTTGGATGCTTGAGTAAGCATCTTTTAAGAGAGAGAAAATATAATAATATTTTATTGAGATAAACTTTGAAAATATGTATGCTAAAAATATTGAGAATGAAAAGAATGTAAACCTTAAGCTTGAAGAATTTATAGGATATTTTTAGCCAGTAAGTCTTTTTTTTTTTTACTGAGATGAGGGGGTAGAGTGTGATTTTTCCCTGACAGTATTAATGAATGATAAATATCCCTTACATATGCATTAATGAGAAAAAATATAGTATTGAGAGATTTTTTGTGTACCTACGAGTAAAGAGAGAATAAGATCCATCATGTAGATGAGCTCACTGGAATCGAGCTCTTCTTTTATGCTGAGTCTAAAAGGGATAGATTTTTTTTCAAGGTTGAGCCCATTAGGGTTAGGCTTTTCCCTTAAGCCCGTGGCGGTGGGCTCTTCTTCAAGGCTAAGCCTATAAGGTCGGGTTCTTTCTCAAAACTGAGCTCGTAATATTTGACTTTTCCTCTAGCTCATGGATGATTGAGCATTCAAATGTTTTTATTTTTTTGATATGTTAAATTTGGGTTAATCAACTAATAACTAAATTTAAAAAAAAAACAAAAAATAAAAATTTTCAATCATCCCATTATAATTGTAAAAAAAGACTAAAAATTTATTCTTGTTAACTAAATTAGTAGTGATTTTTTTTTCTTATCAATATTTCAATAATAAAATGCATTTCATTTGATGTTCAAAGTTGTCAAGAACAAAGACAATTTTTTTTTATACAAAAAAGGTACAAAGACATTTTTAAAGCCCCATTTAATGCTGCCTAATTGACCATCAATGCTCGCAATGAAGTCTTTTCTTCATTGCAAAGCAAACAATAAATAGAATTTCTCATGTGTTCGCATCTAATTTATATGAAAACAAATCTCCTTTCTTTAATTTATTTTTTGAGAATTAAACATCTCCTTAAGTGGGATCTACAATCTATCTCTGTCTTATGATGTGGCAAATACGTGGCAAGCCAAACTTAGATTCGCCTGTGGAAAATAAATCTAATGATAAGGATCATGGAGCTAACACAGAAGTGGCCTAGAATTAAATAAAGAAACAAGTTAAATCAAAGACTAGTTAGCATTGAAAATTAATTATGAAGGGTTAGTAATTATGACAAGCAGATGTTACGTTTTAAAAATATTTTTTTAAAAAATTAAATTGTTTTTATTTCTTTCTTTAAATTAATATTTTTTGGTATTTTCAAATTATTTTGATGTACTAATATAAAAAATAATTTTAAAAAAATAAAAATATATTATTTTAATATATTTCTAAATAAAAAATATTTTAAAAAATAACAATCGCACGTTTCCGAACGCCTCTAAACTAAAAGCTGATACATGTGTGACTGGAGTTTGCAACTATAAGCCTGTTTTTTTCGTGTATTTGGAAGTATGGTAGAAGTTGTTTTTCAAAGTGCTTTTCATTTCAAAACATATTAAAATAATATATTTTTTATTTTTAAAAAATTATTTTTGATATTAGCGTATCAAAATAATATAAAAATATCAAGAAAATATTAATTTTATATAAAGAAAAAATAAATAAAATTAATTATTTTTAAAATTACTTTTAAAATACAGTTGTGACCCATGAAGTTTCCTGCGAGGACCATGCCATACTCTCCATTGGCAGCTACGACTTTGTTAAATGCCTTGTCACCCTAAAATTTGAGGTCAGTATTATTCACAATCACAGGACTCTCGAAAACCTTAATTTGACTTTTAAACGATATTCATGTAAGATTTAAAAATATAAATAAATTAATATGTCTAATTTTTAACCATATGAAATAATTAGGTTTTACCTGAATTTAAGTAAATATTAGGTACATAAATTGAATTATTTTACATAATTTAAATCACTTTTAAAACGATAATTATATAAAAAAAACTTCTCTTAATATTATATTATTATGAGCCTTTTTTATTTGAAACAATTCTTTTCAATTATACATGACATGAATCTAAATTAAAAATAAATAAATGAATATAAATTACTTTTCAAAAAATATTGCTGCTTTCTTAACACTATCCATCGTTATCTGAAAGTGAGAAAAAAAAAACTAAGATAATAATTAAAAAAAAAGGAAATAAAGACTAATAAATTTAGTATCATTTTATTGGTTTCCATTATATTACTAAATAATAGGAAATAAAGATTTATATCCCTATAAAATAGGTTTATCCTACTAGGAGTAGGATTAATACTGATTTATTATTTATGTATTTGTTTTACACATGTAACAGTATAATTTTTTTATAACGCTCTAGATCAAATCTCTTCTCAAATCAAATATTTATTATTTGTGATTATCTACCAGGAGGGTATGATAAAAACATACAAGGATAAGATTGAGTTTAACTTGTAGATAAAAAATTAAGGGTGATTATTTTCGGTTCGGTTCGGTTTTTACAAAAAAAAAGTAACCAAACTGAAATAATTTTTTTTAAAAAAACCGAAACCGGTTCAAACCGACCAGTTTCGGTTCGGTTCGGTTTGTTGAGAACAAAAACCGGTTCAAATCGGTTTGGTTTGGTTTTTTCGGCTTGGCTCGGTTTTTTTTTGTTTGGCTCGGTTTTTTTCGGTTTGAGTTCGGTTCGGTTCGGTTTTCTCGGTTTCAAGCTTATAAAACCAAAACCGAACTGGTCGGTTTTTTCAAAATTCTAATCGGTTTAATCGATTTTTTTTCATAGTTCAGTTTTTTCAGTTATTTTTTTCCAGTTTTTCCGGTTGAATCGGTTTTTTGGTTTTTTTCTCACCTATAAAAAAATAAATAATAGATTTTTAAAAGGCTGCAACTCTTATAGCGCAATCTTTAAAAATAAACTATATTTTTTATTTTTTAAACCAAAATAAGTTTGGAAGCCAGGCTATTTTGAAAAAAAAAAAAAAAAAAACCCTCCAACCGTAAATCGGTCCTTTATCTTCATAACAGTTGTGACCTTTGAAGTTCTCTGAACTTGGCAGCCACGACATTCTCTAACGTTGGCAGCCACGACCTTGTAAAATGCCGCGTCACCATAAATTTGAGGCCAATGTTATTCGCAATCACAGGACTATCTTAAACACATGCATGCACCTTCAAGTTCCACCGGCGGCCGGCCTGTGCTTTTTCCACAGGAAATTTATGGAGGGTGCATGAAGTGATAGGAGGATTGACTACAAAATTTACGTGTATTACTCATTTTAAATTTATTTATAAAATTTAAATATTTTTAAAATAAAGATGTTTGATTTATAAAATTCTTATTTGGCTTTTAAAACAATCTTTATATAAATTTTAAATATATAACTAAATTAATTTGTTTATTTTTTAACCATATAAAATAATCTTTAACTGAATTTAAGTAAATATCAGGTACATGAATTGAATTATTTTTCAGGATTTAAATATATATCACTTTTAAAAACGATAATTATAAACGAATTTCACTTTATATTATATTATTATGATCCTTTTATATTTGAAACAGTCTTTTCAACTATGCCTGACATGAATCTAAATTCAAAATGAATTAATTAATATATATTTTATAAATTATTTTTTATAAATTTTGCTTCTGTTTTTTAGGCACTATCGGTGTTTGCTTGAAAGAGTAAGAAAAAGTAACGAAGACGATAAAGAAATAACATATAAAAATAAACGAAGAACTCAATTTAATAACTTAATAAATTTTGATATAATTAAATTATTTTTAGATTTTAATACTTTATGTTTTCTATTGAAAACTCCAAAAAAATAATTTATAAATTAGGGTTTTCTTATTTAATATTATAAAATTAAAATGTTTTCTTCTACTATAATTACTATTATATTATAATATTTGTAAATTATTTTTGTCTAGAAGAACTTTTTGTTCAAATAAAATTTGTATATAACACAAATAAATAGGTACATGACGTTAATTATAACATGATTATATTCGAATTATAGTTTCTGCAAATCCTTTTATTTTATAAAATTATTTTTTAATAGTTCATTATATTATCTTCTATAAATACTAAAGATTTAGACATAATAAAAATTTTATACTATCTTTTCTTTTAGAAGAGTTTGCCAAAAAAATATAAAAGAATCAAAGATAATGTAAAACAATAACTAAGAGCCCCTATAAAAAATAACTCAGGTACAATTTAATAATTTATTAAATTTTGATCTAATTTTAATATTTTTTAGATTTTTAATTATATGTGTGGTGAATATATAGAAATTAAAAAAATATAGTCTTTAATAGAAATTAGAAAAAACCCCAAATTTCTTAATTATAGTTCTTGGAAATTTTTTGGGGAAAATGACATGTAATTGTTAAACTAAATGAACATGATATAGGTATATGATATAATGAAATAGAAAAGATTATTGAAGAGAAACCTTGGGTTAAAACCCAATGAAGGGCGGACTGAAAGGGGCAGTAAACGAGGCTGCCGTGTTTTGTTTCAAACCTTGATAATTTAATGTCAATATGATGAGTAGACACTAGTAAATGCATTTGAAAGCTAGGATGTTAGTGGGATATATGGTGTTATCTTGCCTTGCTTATATGTCTAAAACTTTAAACGATACATGCTTGTTTGAATGGTTGTTAAATATATGAGCAACAATATTCTTAGGTTATGATTGAATATATATGTAACACTCCACCTCACTAGCAAGATATTGTCCGCTTTGTGCCTCCCAGTCCACCTATGTCCAGGGCTTCCACCCAGGTCCCCCTCACAGGTTTGTTCTTGGCAGCCACGCATGGCTCCAAAACGCGTCTTACTAGTCAAGGTGAGCATGCACTTATAAGGCCCTGGCTCTGGACGCTCGCTTCCGATGTGAGATATCACAATCCCCCCACCTTAAGACGAGCCGTCCTCGGCTCTGATACCAAATGTAACACCCCACCTCACTAGCAAGATATTGTCCGCTTTGGGCCTCCCAGTCCACCCATGTCTAGGGCTTCCACCCAGGTCTCCCTCACGGGTTTGTTCTTGGCAGCCACGCATGGCCCCAAAACGCGTCTTACTAGTCAAGGTGAGCATGCACTTATAAGGCCCTGGCTCTGGACGCTCGCTTCCGATGTGGGATATCACAATATATACTTGTTAGATGAAGTTGAATTGAAAGAGAAAATGATAAAAATCCATGAGTGGCCATTGAATAATAGGGTTGGCTATTGAAGGGAGACTTGAGGAGGTTTGGAAAGTTGATTTTTGTTGTATTATTTAATGTAGTATTGATGATATAAATACTTGAGAACTGTTTATATTGTGTTTGAGTTATGATTTTTATGTTGGGAAGGTTTGGGTATAGTTAAAATCTATGTAAAATGGATGATTGTCTTATAGTACCACCTAGGTGATTGGAGATGAAGATATGTATATGAGTGGTTGTACCTAAGAAGTCATGAGTTTGGGTTAGACATTTGAGATTTTTATAACAATAAATTAAATGTTGAAAAGTCATGTATATGGACATTATAAATCGGTGATGAAAAGTTATATATTTAGATATTAGAAAATCATTGATGAAATATTGAGTTATTTGGACATTGAAAATCATTGATGAAGATTTGAGTTAATTGAACATTTAATAACGTGTAAATAAATTCTAATGTAAATGAATTTAAATGATAAACAAGAATAATATATCCATGAAAATGTTTATGAAAATATTTGATTATGTGAATTTGTAAATATGATGAACAAATTAGGAAGGTTTGAATACTAATTCAGGGTGTTCTATTGGAATGTAGAAGAAGTATTCAAAAAGAGACTCGACTTTCCAGGAGATCGTATAGCGGGAGCTTAATGTAAGGGTCATCTCTTTTACCTTGTAAATTATTGAACTATCTTCATAATGCTAGTTTCAATTTATATCTATATGTGATGTGAAAGATCTATTGGTCATAAAAACTTGTGCCTATAAGATAAGAAATTGTATGTGATGTGAAATTGGTCACAATTGCATAATTATAAAAGATGTGTTAAAGTACCTATTTATGATTTTGTTAATCGACCCCAGTGGCAGTAACCCACATAGATGTTCACCACCCTATATGAATTTAAAAGTTAATAAATTGAATTATTGCAATTTATTTATTTTGTTTGATTTGTATGGGTTGTTGGAAATGTAAAGCAAAGAAAAAAAATATTATTGCAAATGTAATGATTAAATTTATTGGCATCCGTGAAAGGATAGCTAAATTATTGACAATTGAATGAGTTTGTCGAATTTAATGGCATTTGTGAGGGGATAGCCAGATTATTAGCAACCAAATGGGTTTACTGGATTTATTGACATTCACAAGGAGATAACTGAATTATTGGCTGAAAGTGTATATATTTTAAGTCTAATAAAGGACATTTATTTTATCCTACCATTAAGTAGATGAACCGTCAATGGTCATTTACTGGACAAAGGGATGAAGGTACAAAAATCATTCAATAAATTTTTTTTTGAATGATTCTCAACTTGGATAAATGAACCACATTAGATCATTATCCTAAAATTTTGGTTAAGCTTGAAATTTAGGGTTGAGTCAATATGACTCCATATAGGCCCACAATGTTATTCATTGATGATATTTAAAAGACCATCATAGGTCATAAACCTTAATTAGAAGTAACCCATCAATATGCGATCATTCATTAATTATTTCTAGAATAAATCAGCCACTAGAAGACATTATTCTAGCAATATTGAGAAGTGACAACATGATCTTAACCTCATATAGGATAATGCTTAAATTAATCAACCTCTTTGCACTTTTAATTCAAACCTTCTATTTTATGTTAACATGTGAACCTTAAGTACCCATCCACCAATATAAAGTAGATCATTAGCCTATAGGCATATATATTAAATACATTAGAGATAGAAGGACAAAGTGGCAATGTAACTTATCTAATGTAAGAGACTGTAGGGTTAATAGTATCTTTCCGTTAGTATAATTAGTCCCTTACCTAGAATTTTGAAAGACCAGTTAGGTTTCTAGTGACTATAACACCATGTGCTGACTCCTTCACATCTCATTCTCTCTCCGTACCTTTCGTCCTCTCTTTTAAATAAAAAACTTGAAAAAAAAATGATGATCGCAATGTCTAGGGCAATAATTATTTTGAAATTGACTTAATTTTTCTTTAATTTATTTTATTTATTGTTGTAAATCTTGAATTATATTTGTATTTGTTAAAGATTGTAATGTCTAACATCTTGTTTTTTTTAAATGAAGTCTTTTAATTTAATTATTTATATTAGATTTTAGGATCTATAATTTCATCGATGACATCTAAAATTAAATCAGTTTTTCATAAGTTTTTGTAATATTTGGATCAATTAACAATACTATAAAATTTGGATAAAAATCAAAATATAAATAGCGATTTGCCAAGTTTGATTGAGAAATTTCCAATAATAAGCTTGAAAAGTTGATAAACCTAGCATCTCATAAATACATAAGTATTTGCGACCGAAACTTTATATATATATATATATATATATATTATTCTTCAGGTATATTCTAGTTGTAAAGATGTTGTTCAATTACGGCGATTTAATATATTTTTTTATTGAAATCTTGAATAATAATTTGGATGCATAGTCATGCTACTCCTTGAAGGTCAAGATCTAGAAGGTGATAAATAATCTAGATGCAATGAAAGAGAAACAAAAGAAAAACCAGAAAATGAACAATAATAAAATTTAGTATATAGTACACCTAACAGAGGATCACCAAATACGTAACCTTGGCTAACAACAACTGACCAAAAGACACATAATAGCTGACCAACGCTGTGACATATACTTTGACTTTTACTATTGTTGATTAATCTCTAGCCTCTAGAGAAGGAGAATTATTTGGGAGTATATGGAAGAGAAGGAGAGAATGTTTGACAACGTAACATTTTTATTGATTTAAAAGATTATATAAAGGAGAGAATCAATTAGTATAAAATTTATGAATTATTTTGTTTAATTAAATGAGTCTTTTGAATATTAGGACGATTATAAGAAGTTAAGTATTATAATTTGTAATATATTTTCTTATAATTTATAATTATTATATTTAGTAATATCTATAATTGAAAAACTCCAAAAAATATAAATTTATAAAACATTGGATCTTTTATACTAATACTCATATTTAATATTATTAAATTAAAATGGTTTTTCTATAATAATTAAATAAAATTTTATATATCACACAAATACATAGACACGTAGTTTTTATTTTATAGAGTTACTTTTTAATGGCTCATTATATTATCTTCTATAAATATTAAAGATATAGACATAGATAAAAAAAATTATACCATCTTAAATGTTCTTTCAATATGTAGAGCTTTCCAAGAAAATATAAAAGAATTAATGAATTCGATTAAAACCTATTTAGTATTTTATTATTTTTCTTCGTCTTATTATTATTATTTTAAAAAAAGTTTATAAATTTCATCGTTTAGTCTTTGAAAAATTTTGGAAATTTATTATATATTTCTTATGTAAATTATTTGAACTTTTATTAAAACTCTTGCTAAGTATTCATGTGTTAACACGTGTACATTTGGGCTTTTGTTGACTAATGCATGCTTTTTATTTGTTTTTAGTGGAGTTGGTGGATGGATACCTAAAAGCAGAGTCACATTGTTTTGTCTTAAAAGTGCGAGGAAGAAAAATAAAAACAAAAACAAAAACATTAAATATTAAAGATGTAACTGTATTTAACTAGTAATTCAAGATTTTTTTGACTAATTAATCTAAAAATATTGATGTACATTTATTTTTTTAGTGTTTGAATATAAAAAGAAAATTGTAAAAAATAATATTTTTTTTTTATCAATTTAGCAGTTTTTTTTTAACACACATACAAAGAAAAAGAATTTTTTAAAGCATGTTTGGTAATGTTTTATAAAGTATTTTTTAAATAATAATGGTTTTTTTAAAATAGAAAGGAAGTTCCAATGAATATCCTATAATTTACTTCATTTTACAATCTCTATTATTTTAAAAATTATAGTTTATATCCTGAACTTCATAATTTTATAACACTTTACATAACAAAAAAAAAATTAATAAAAAATATTAAATTATTTACAGCTTTTTTATTATATTTAATTTAATAATTAAAGAGCCCATGTTACTTTAAAATAATAAAATTACCATTAAAAAAAAACTATCACTCTCTTTGCCAAACATGAAGATAAAACCCTTAACAATCGCCTTTGTTCTCTTCACTGTAGTCTCTACTGCAAGTGCAAATAAAAAGACAATCTGCGGGTCTCGTCCATCACCTTGGAAACTTGTTCCATCCCCTTCCAATGCCTTGTCCTATCCCTTTTCGCCTCTCTATCTCCCTCTTCGAAACCATACTTTCCTCTGGACTGTGAATTAAACTGAAAAATGCAATGCCATTTGACAATATAAGAATACTGCATAACAAACCATCTAGGAGGTAATCCAATAGTAAAAGTTTGGAATTAAAGGGTTTGTTTTTCTTGTAATTCCAGGTTCGAGCCATGTGGTTGCTAATATAATAGCCACTGGAGATTTACATGGTCATTAACTTCAGGGCCCCTGAGATTAGTTGAGGTACGCACAAATTAGTCCAGACATCCACGTTAATAAAAAAAAATTTATGCTTAACACAACAAAAAATTAGGTGAGGTGACATAGAGATTGTTGAGGGTTTCTTGACTGAAAACAATAAAGAGCCAATAATAGCAAAAATTTATGGAATTCCAACCTCCTATTCTTTTTATCTACACTTGCAGCAGAGTCCAAAGTGTGGAGAACAAAAGAGATTGTTAAGGGTTTCTTCGACTGAATTCAAGCCGGTGGCTAGGGTTTCATGTTTGGTAAAGAGAATGATAGTTTTTTTTTAGTGGTAATTTGTTATTTTAAAAGCAAGAATGGCTATTTACTCATTATATTGAATATAATGGCAAACTAAAGTAATCTAACATTTTTTTGTTGATCTTTTTTGTGTTATGTGAAGCGTTATGAAATTATAAAATTGAGGATATAAACTATATTTTTCAAAATAATAGAGGTAAAGTGTGAAATAAAGTAAACTATAAGATGCTCAAGGTATTTTTTTTTCTTTGTATACTACATCAAAACTATAAAAATACACCTCAAACAAAGCATTAATTTGATGCATTTTCAGGAGAAAAGCAGTTTGAAAAGTTGGTTGAGCCGCCTTACCAAACACATAAAAAGACCGCTTGGTAATGTGATAGCTTTTGCTTTTTGCGCAATCACATTGAAAAACTTATTTGGTTAGTCATATAACTTCTGTGTTTTTATACTAAACTTCACACATATCTTTTTTAACACTGGTTTTTTTTTTAAACAGCAACTAAATTTTTTTCTAACTTACTTTAAGTAACATACAATGCTCAAACCTTTCTTCTTGATGCATTGATTCACATATAAATGGTTTTTTTAAAACCTAAAAGAGAAAATAATTTAGTCTTGATTATAAAAAAATAGTCCAATAGATATAAATATGCATGGAAAAGTACTGTAATTTTCCTTACAAAACACTGTGGATTGGTACAGTTTCTCCCCTCATTGTTTTTTTTTCTACTTGAACACATGGTTTTTTTCTTTTTTCTTTTCTTTTTGTTTTTTTGTTATTATTTTTTAAAAAAATTATTTTTGTCAATTTTTTTTCTTTTTATTTTGTCTTTCTATGAGGTTAGCGTGATTTGGGGGTTTGTCAAAGTAACTCAAGTTGCCTCAGTTGCCCCAATTTATGGGTTTGGTGAGGTTTTTTTTCTTTATTAATTGAATTTGACTTTTTTATAGTCTATTTTTTCTCATATAGTTAAAAATATTTATAAAAATAATTATGTTATTAAAATTTATAAAATAATAAAAAATAAAGGATGTGGAGAAATCACTATTCTCCCAACACTCATTACACTATGGATTACAATAGTAATCCACAATGTTTTGCTTTTTTTTGTTATGGATTTTTTTTTTCAAATTTTTTTTGTTGATTTCATCTTTTAAAATTGAGATTGTTGATAATTTAACTTTGTAATTTTCTTCATTTTATTTTACCTTCATATAAGGTTAGTGTGGTTTAACCGTTTGTCAAGGTAACCCAGGTTGCCTTCGTTTACGAGTTTGGTGAGTTGTCTTTATTTTTCTTTGTTTTTTTAATTGAACTTGACTTTTTTTATATAGTCTATTTTTTTCTCATATAATTAAAAAATATTTTTAGAGAAAAGTCATATTATTAAACTTTATAAAGTAACAAAAATTAAGGGGTGTGAGGAAATCACTGTTCACCCACTCACATTGCGCTGTGATGATAATAGTAATCCACAATGTTTTGCTTTCTTTCTTTTTTTCTTTTGATTTTTGTTTTTTGAATTTTTGTTATGATTTTTTTTCAAATTTGTTTTTGTCCATTTCATCTTTTAATATTGGAATGATTGAGAATTTGGCTTCATAATTTATTTCTTTTTATTCTACCTTTCTATAAAGTTAGCATAGTTTATGGGTTTACCAGGGTAACCTGATTTGCCCTGATTTACAAGTTTGATGAGTATTTTTTTTTTAATTGAACTTGATTTTTTTATCGTCTACTTTTTCTCATATAGTTAAAAAAAAATAGTTTCAGAGAAAAGTTATGTTATTAAATTTGTAAAGTCTATGGACTTATTCACAGGTTTGACTGATTGACTTGGTTCGCGGGTCTAATAAGTTTAACTTTTTTTTAATTAGTTTTTTTTTTAATTTCATCCTTAGATACTGAGTCAATTGAGAATTCAGTTTCATAAACTAGTTTCATTTCGTCTTTTATGAGGTTGTCACGATCAAAAAACATTTCGGTATTGGGTTGATGTTTGATTTCACAATCGTCTATTTTTTTATCATATAATTAAATAAAAAATAGTTTTGAAAAAAAAAATTATAATCTCAGTGAAGTCCATTACCCAGTTCACAGGTTTGACATACTAGCCCGACTTACCCAATTCATAAGTTTGACGAGTTTATCCACCGATATGATATGTCTTTTTTGTCTTTTAATTATTTTTAATTATTTTTTTATTTTATCATTTAATATTGAATTGGTTGAGAAATAGACTTTATTATGGATTTTTTTGGCTTTCTTTAGGAATACTTGTCTTAAATAAGTGTCTATTTTTAGGTTGATACTCAATTTTGTGAGGATCTATTTTTATCATATAATTAAATTAAAAAAGTTATTAAACCCAATATAGTCTATGACTCGGGTTGCGGGGGGACCGAGATCGATCCAATCTATCATTGTCTTAATATTTTAAAAAAATTATCATCTTGAAATTTTTTTAAAAGCTAAGTCATGTTTTTATCGATTATCAATGTTGCATTTAGACCAATAAAATCGATCGATTTAAGTCGAGTTAGCTCCTAAATAGTTTAATTGAAAACTTGAGTTAGGTAAAGAGTTGGGTTCATAGACTTCAAAATTAACCCACTTGACTAGGTTTAGTAACATAGTTAAAAAATCTTCATGCTCTTAATTGTTTTCTTACATTTTAAAAAATAATCGGTTGGACCTGCTGTGGAGTGCAAACCAATATACTAGTGGACACTAAAGGTTAATTTTGGTGTTATCGTGTTTCATTTGACAAGAAAAATTTGATGATGATTATTTTGAACCTTAATATTTTATAAAAAATAAATCAAAGATCAGAAATAAACTTTTTTTCTAGTTTGATTTTATATTCTCGAACTATTTTTATGGTTTTTTAGTTTTATAAATTAGTTTTTTTAAATATTATAAGAGTGTGATTTATTTTTTATTTTTTAATATTAGTAATTTAAAAATATTTTAAAAAAATTAATTTATTTTTAAATAAAATATACTCTTAAAATATATCAAACACAAAAACAAAATGAAAAAATAATCAAGATGGCCACCGAGTCCAGAATATACTGACAAAACTCAACAACGTGCCCATTAATCTTTTTTCCTCCTCCCAATAGACCTACCAACTCTCGCTTTGTCTCTCTTTAATTCTCTACAGATCTGATTTTTAGTGCGCTAAATCTTCATTTCCTTGTAGATTGAGAAATCTCAGATTATCAAAATGGGTAAAAATCCGAACTTGAAACTAAAATCTGATCCTAAATTTTGTAACCAAAATGATTGTTTTGAAGTAAGTGAATCTGATTTTGATTTCTTTGATGTGGGTTTTTGCTTTTCTTGACAGTGAATGAAAATCCTTTCAAGTCTATATTGAAGACACTTGAGAAACCTGGTGGCGAATTTGGCAAATACTATAGCTTGCCTGCTCTCAATGACCCCAGAATTGGTTAGTATTTTTGTACTTTTAGTTTGTTGAGTTTGAGTTTGGTTACTGAGAAAGGATAAACATAGATGAAGTTCGACATTATGTGATTTATGTTTGCCGTTGACTCTGTCAAAGAATGAGAATCTTTTTATTAGGATAAAAGGTTCAGACTTTTTTTTTTTTAATTCTTTGGCTAAAGTTTGAATCTTTTTACTGAAAAGTTGATTTTTTTTTTGACGTGGGATTTTGGATATTGAGTTTAGTTGGTTTTTTGTGTGTTATTGCAGATAGATTGCCGTATTCAATTAAGATTCTCCTGGAATCGGCAATTAGAAACTGCGATGAGTTTCAGGTCAAGAGTAATGATGTTGAGAAGATTATTGATTGGGAGAATACTGCTCCTAAATTAGTTGAAATTCCATTCAAGCCTGCTAGAGTCCTTCTTCAGGTAAATGACATTGGTCATTCGATCAGTGTACTTTTTGATAGAGAAAATACATGCCATTGTTATTGATCGTTGCTATAATTGTTATTGATGTTGTTATGATTCTGTTCTCAGGATTTTACTGGCGTTCCTGCTGTTGTTGACCTTGCCTGCATGCGAGATGCAATGAATAATCTGGGAGGTGATTCTAATAAGATCAACCCATTGGTGAGCTGTTTTCTCTTTGCATCATCAGGATAACTGCCATTTCAATTTATGTAATTTGTTGCTTCTAAGTCGTTTGATATTTTTATCTGCTATGACATGTGCTTGGGTGAAGACATTTTGATTGCCATGTTATTGTTTAAGGAATTAACCAGTGGAATTTGTGTGTGCAGGTTCCTGTTGATCTTGTTATTGATCACTCAGTTCAGGTTGATGTGGCAAGATCAGAAAATGCAGTGCAGGCTAATATGGAGCTTGAGTTCCAAAGAAACAAAGAAAGATTTGCGTTCCTTAAATGGGGCTCAAATGCTTTCCAAAACATGCTTGTTGTTCCTCCTGGGTCTGGTATAGTTCACCAGGTGAGGCAGCTTTTTCAACAGAGCGGTAACACAGTTGACATTTCATGTTTCTTGAAAAAAAAAAAAACAAATGCTTGGATGCAATCAAGGGGAATGAGCTCTGTCAGTTTAAAAAATGCAATGCATAGGCATGTATTCATATGCAGATGTTTGAAGTTTAACAATTTGATTACCAGGTCAACTTGGAATACCTTGGGAGGGTGGTGTTCAACACAAATGGTTTGCTTTATCCTGATAGTGTTGTTGGTACAGACTCACACACTACTATGATAGATGGATTAGGTGTTGCTGGTTGGGGAGTTGGTGGGATAGAAGCCGAAGCTGCAATGCTTGGCCAGGTAAAAGATTTGTTATTATATTTACATTCGATGTCTACAATCTGGAACGTCTCTAATTGACATAAATGTATTTTCAATCCCCTAACTGATTCCTTGATTCTTTTTCTACCTGCATTCAATTAACCTATGAGAAATTTTCTATTTGCTAGTGCTTTCTATAGCCTTTGTCTCACGCCTGTAATTTTTCTCATCAACAATACATCCAATGTATCTTTCACTTTGCATGCAGCCCATGAGCATGGTCCTGCCTGGTGTGGTTGGGTTTAAGTTATCAGGAAAACTTAGAGATGGTGTCACAGCCACTGATTTGGTTTTGACAGTGACTCAAATGCTGAGAAAGCATGGGGTTGTTGGCAAGTTTGTGGAGTTCTATGGTACACCCTTTGATACTCCTTGTGCATCAATTTGTGTTTTGATCACTATGTAATCTATTTCTTTATCTCACATTAGATTTTTGGCTTTTGCTAATGTCTGTAGGTGAGGGCATGAGTGAATTGTCACTAGCAGATCGTGCTACTATTGCCAACATGTCTCCTGAGTATGGAGCTACCATGGGTTTCTTTCCTGTGGATCATGTCACACTGCAATATCTGAAACTGACAGGCAGAAGTGATGAAACTGTAAGCCATAAAATGATACTGTACTGCATTTAATGTGGCCATTGTATATGCTGACTTGGAAACCTAAATAATGCAGATCTCTATGATAGAATCCTATTTAAGAGCTAACAGGATGTTTGTGGACTACAGTGAGGTAAACAATATATATCACTTCATTGCTTTCTTAGTGTATGGTCATTCAATGTATTTATTATGTTACTGTGAAAAAATTCTCTTTATCTAAATATAATTATGTCATTGTGAATTATTGGTCGGACCTCAGCCCCAGATTGAGAGAATGTACTCTTCTTATCTAGCATTGAATCTCGAGGATGTTGAACCTTGTATATCAGGACCTAAAAGGTAATTCTTATAAACATTTTTAAATTTTTTTCTTCTTTGTCTGATTGTTATATTCCAATATTTCTCGGTCAATGTCATAATCAGATTATTGCAGGCCACATGATCGAGTTCCTCTGAGAGAAATGAAAGCTGATTGGCATGCATGCTTAGACAACAGGGTTGGATTTAAGGTGAGAATTTTATCAACTTACAAGACTGCATAAAAGGCATCATTTTAGACTTTTTTTTTTTTTTTTTGGGGGGGGGGGGGGGGAGGGGGGTGTTGCAAATGGGTTAGGCGGAAATGGAAGTCATTAAAGTAATAAGGGCAGAAAAGTAATTGAGGAAGTTCCACAATTTGGTTCTCTTCAAAGAATAATAGTAGATTGTTTGTAGTTTGTTTTTATAACATAAGAAGGCAGAAAAGGAGGGGTTCCTTTGCATTTTTATTCAATTGCATCAGCTTACAAATGTCTCAAAAATACATCGAAGAAAAATATGGAAAGATTTTCCAAAATAAACAAGCTAACCCAGTACATTTGCTACTATCCAAAGCATATTTTGCTCTGGTAATAAAATTGTTTGATATCTGTTGTAGCTTAATTTTCCTGCCGTGAACGAAACACCCCCCCCTGTCTGTCTCTTTACCTTTTTTCATGGCATTACAGGGATTTGCTATACCAAAAGAATCTCAAAGCAAGGTTGCTGAGTTCAGTTTTCGTGGGACTTCAGCCCAGCTCAGACATGGTGATGTTGTTATAGCTGCTATTACTAGTTGCACAAATACCTCAAACCCTAGTGTCATGCTTGGAGCTGCTTTAGTTGCAAAGAAAGCTTGTGAACTAGGATTGGAGGTTGGATGTTTCTTCTTTTAAACTTTTTTCCTTCAGCTTATGCTATCCTGATTATAACAATATTTAACAGAATAAAGGATACAACTGCAAGATAAAAGGGAACAGTACAATGTTGACCAGACTAAAACAGATGAAGGGAATTATATATTGCCTACTTCGTAGCTAATTCTGGAGGAATTATGTATGTCGTGTTTGATCGGTACTACAGTGTGATTTGGCCAATAATATTGGTGTAACTTCCCTTGTTTCTTTTTTATGTTTTCAAGAGTCTGCGTTGTGAATCTAATAAATTCTGAGCATCTATTCACATCATTTTAAAAGCTTCAGAATGTGAGACTCCAATTTTTTAATGCTGGATTAAACCATTGTTAGTTTAAAAAAAGTTTTTGGATTATGTTAGTATCCTGCACACTTTTACTCCATCCATTAAAACTAGAGAGGCTTAATTTTATCCATTATCTTTTCTACATATTCTATATTGTTGACACGTGAAACTTGAATTACAAAATCACCTGGCTGATTTTCCAAGTATATGGTCTTGTTAGGAGATTATATCACATTAATTATTGAGTTGCTAAGAGATTGTGATTGAATTTGTAAGTTTTTCATTCTTTTATCAGGTGAAACCATGGATTAAGACAAGTCTTGCTCCAGGTTCTGGAGTTGTAACCAAATATTTGGAAAAGAGGTATTGTTTAGAGTCCTGATCTCATGCTTGTAAACTTTATGCGGCTATAGCAATGCATTTCTGATTTCTGCGCTACATCTGCAGTGGCTTGCAGAAGTATCTTAATCAGCTAGGGTTTAATATTGTTGGTTATGGATGCACAACCTGCATCGGAAATTCTGGAGATATAGATGAAGCAGTGGCATCAGCTATCACTGAAAATGGTAGTCTTTTTTACACGCATTTCTTGTCCTGATATTTCTCTAGGAATCATTTGAACTGATGATATTGTTGATTTTGTACTCATTTGCAGATCTAGTGGCTGCTGCTGTGTTGTCTGGGAATAGAAATTTCGAGGGTCGTGTCCATCCTTTGACAAGGGCTAATTATCTTGCTTCACCGCCACTTGTAGTAGCTTATGCACTTGCTGGAACGGTACTCAACTTATATTCTATGTATTTTTTTTTCTTTAAAAAAAAACTGGACTTGTTACTTCACTTTGAATGGTAGCTCTTCCTGTTGCTTTGTGGTCACCACTTTCCTTTCCAATTGTTGATTTACATGTGCTGGACATTATGTATCTCATGAGGGGGCAATGCTGCAGGTGGGTATTGATTTTGAAACAGAGCCAATTGGTGTGGGAAAAGATGGAAAGAAGATATTTTTCAGGGATATTTGGCCGTCCAATGACGAAGTTGCTCAAGTAAGCTACTCTCCCTCCTATAGTTTGATTTTGAATTGTCTGATTAGGCTACGGATCAGATCTCTCATTGTTTCTTATTCGTGATGGTCTGCAGGTTGTTCATTCAAGTGTTCTGCCTGATATGTTTAAGGCTACATATCAGGCAATCACCAAGGGAAATCCCATGTGGAATCAATTATCTGTTCCTTCAGGCACTCTGTATGCTTGGGATTCCAAATCAACTTACATACATGAGCCACCATATTTCAAAAGCATGACTATGTCTCCGCCAGGACCACATGGTGTGAAGGATGCTTACTGCTTGCTCAACTTCGGGGACAGTATTACAACTGATCACATTTCACCAGCTGGCAGCATCCACAAGGACAGTCCTGCTGCTAGATACCTCATGGAACGTGGAGTTGATAGAAGAGACTTCAATTCCTATGGCAGTCGCCGTGGTAATGATGAAGTGATGGCAAGAGGCACATTTGCTAACATACGCCTTGTCAACAAACTGTTAGGAGGAGAAGTTGGGCCTAAAACAATTCATATTTCCACTGGAGAGAAACTATCTGTGTTTGATGTTGCAATGGTAATTTCTTCTAAGTTACTTCATATACTATCAAGTCCAGTTATGCTTTATGTTTTGACTGAGAAAAGTTGGGAGCAAAAATATCCTGGGTTATGCTTTAACTCAGGGTTATTAATGGTCAGGGCCATAAGACTAAAATGTTGTGATTAGCAAAACAAATAAGTAACTACATTAGATAGCCATGGTCCAAATCAGTGCCGTTCTGGGTTAAGTCTACTCCCTACTGGGGAAACATACAGTATCCATAAATTTTAATCATATGGACGACTTCAATTGCTAGTTTCATATATCTTAGATGCATTGCTTAGGTTAGTGTTCATAAATACTGAACAAAATCATAAAGAATTCATAAACAAGCATCACATTTCTTGTGTTGGGGCCATAATATTGTTTCAATTCTGGTTTTGTTACTTTGGTTAACAGAGGTACAAGAGTGAGGGGCGTGATACAGTTATTTTGGCTGGTGCCGAGTATGGGAGTGGAAGTTCTCGTGATTGGGCTGCCAAGGGTCCAATGCTACTGGTACATTCTCTGCCAGCATCTGAAACCCATCTAATTTCATTAGACTTTTAAGCTTTTATCATAATCCTTTAAATTGTTCCTGGACCAGGGTGTGAAAGCAGTGATAGCCAAGAGCTTTGAGCGAATTCACCGAAGTAATTTGGTGGGAATGGGTATCATTCCACTTTGTTTCAAGCCTGGGGAGGATGCTGAGACCCTTGGCTTGACTGGGCATGAGTGCTACAGCATTGATCTGCCTAGTAATGTGAGTGAGATAAGACCAGGTCAAGATGTTACAGTGGTGACAGACAATGGCAAGTCATTTGCATGTACCTTGCGCTTTGATACAGAGGTAATGATGGAAACTCAACCTTGCTTTTCACCTCAAAATATAATATCATTTATTTCATAAATGCTTCAATTCCTTCATATGCTTGTGCCTAAGTTTAGTTACTTTGGTGTAGGTGGAACTGGCATATTTTGATCATGGAGGCATTCTACAATATGCCATCAGAAACCTGATTCACACCAATCACTGAAACAGCTGAGTATGATTAACAACACGGTGGGTTTGCAGCTCCATATCTGTTTCCAAACAAACCAGTAATTAAAGATTGCGGCAACACAGGATATAATCTCGGTTTTGGGGCGGAGCCGGGTTATATCATTAATAAGTCGAACTGATTCAATAATATCAGTGTATAAGTTGATTCAATAATACCAGTGTCTTGAGACGTGGGTTACATTAATTTGATATATCAGTCAGGTTTGTTTATGTTGATATTCGATGTTCAATTTTGATTTAGTTGCTGGTTTGAAATGTGTATTTCTGATAATCTGGGAGTGGAAAGTTTTATATCATGAAAGATGGGTTTCCCTTTCTTATGTCCAACCCTTCTTTCCGAGATATCGTCGTCCTGCTCCTGTCATTGTCAATCTCAAAAGATGGGTTTCTTCTGCTTTCAGTTCCAAGTATGCGTGTGTAGTGTTGGGTTTCATAGAATTCTTTATGGCCCTTTTGTTGCACTCAAGGATGCATTTATTTTACCTTTGGAAGCACGATGTTGCTTTCATATTTCAGTTGCCTTGACCCTAAAAGAGAAACCAACCTAAGCTCAAGCCCTGCTCTGCTCTACCCTCGGGGTAAATAAAGTTGAATGGCCTTAGCTCCATTCACCACAATTTCGGCAAGCCTATAATTGATTAACTCGTTTGCTCTGAAGAATCCAAAGGCACAGTAGTTGTTGGATGATCGAAACTTTAAACAGTTAGTCAACCCATGAGCAAATACAGCCATGTTTTCTCTATGTACGCCACAAAAGGATGCGATGCCTATTGATTTATTTGTTGCAAGTGACACATGAGTGTTCTCTAATGATTCGACTGATGTTCGGGTTATTTGAATTTGAATTTACATTAATGAAGTTCTCAATGATATTTATTATCAGTTCATGAGTTAATTTTGAACTTGAATTTGCATCTCTTCATTGCATAGGAAAATATGTTAGTCATATATGATTTTCATGTTCAAAAAGTAATTTTTTTTAGATTGTCTAATCATATATGCATTGGAGTTTTCTACATAAAATTATGATTGTATAAGTTTTTAAGCTTTCAAAGTGTTTTTCTAATAAGTTAAAAACATGTGCTGGTTAATATTTGTTTAGTTTTTTTTTATTTTTATCAAAGTCATTTATTCGACTCTCAATTAAATCATTTTTTTTTCTAGACTTGGAAGGCTGTTCTAAGTATATAATGATAATTGAAACCAAGTATTGAGATCTTTTGACAATATTTGAATTGAAGTCGTTGACTTGGTCTTTTGGAAACCTATAAAGTTTTGTATCTTTTTTTTTTGTGAGTAATGGACTTTATACTTTAATTTTGTTTTATTAAAGTGGTGAGTGATTTGTATCTTTAGAGTGATAAGTTACTTACGTCTGTATCTTTTCGATTTTGTACTTTAGAGTGGTGAGCAAAAACTATCATTTGTGTAAGTAACATGTTACTTTATGATATTTATACCATCTCGGTATCAAATTGGTATCAGAGCTTAGGATTTACAATCATGACTTTTCATGGACATTGTGGGTCAAATTCAAAAGGGACATTCATGCTCTTTAAATGGATGAAATGAGAAGACAAATCCAGCAACTAAAGTAGCGTCTTTAACGATATAAGAGTCGAGATAATGATGATGATGATGATGATGATGAGGATAATTCTAAGATTAGTTCCTCTAGCAATAATGAGGAGGATGTTAATCCTTTCCATCATAGACCACACCATAATGCTAGTGATCGTTCTTCTTCTCGGCATTAAAGAATAAAAATAATAGAAGGCTTTATCAAAATTCTTATACGAGAGTTGATATTTTTTGAATTCGAGGGGAAAATGCCTTATGATTTCATTTATTAGCTTCAAATTGTAGAGAGGGTTTTTGATTTCAAAGAGTTTCTTGATGATAGAAAAGTGAAGTTGGTAACTCTTAAACTAAAAAAAAAAGTGTCCTTATAACGGGAGAATCTTAAGAAGCAAATGGCTTGTGAGGCAGAAGCAAGATAAAGTCTTAAGAGAAGATGAAAATGGAGCTTAAAAGGAGATTATTGCCTGAACTATTGGTAATGGACTTTTCTCAAGTTTTATAATCTAAGGCAATTTGAACTGATTGTAGAAGAATATACTATGGAATTTGAATTGCCCATGCTAAAGTGTGATATTATCGAGCTTGAAGAGCAAAAAATAGCATGATACTTCGGTGGATTAAAAGAGAATTTCTAATGTGGTTCAGTTATAGCCTTATTAAACATTCAATGACATGAAAAGACTTTCTTTGAATATGAAAAAACAACAAAAAAAAGGTTAGAAAGACTAGCTGGAAATCAGCATATAAAAAGAGCTTTTCCAACCGAGGGAATACTCCATTCTTTGAGAATACTATAGCAACAAAGTTTTTTGTTATTAGGGATTCAAAGAAGGTAAGCATTGGGGATGGTCCTAAAGCAATTGGTTCCTCAAGTTCTAATAAAAAAGTGTTTTAAGTTTCAAGGGTATGGACATATTGCTTCTGATTGTCTAGATCATAAAATTGTTGTTGTTATAGAGGAAGAGATAACTAACAAAGATGACTTACCGAATGAATCAGATCAAAAGATGAAGTGGTTTATACTAATCAAGGTGGGTTACTTATCATTCAACAAAGTTTGAATGTTGTTCATGAAGATTGGATTTGTTGCAGCATGTTATAGCTATTGTAGTACAAATGGGAAAGTTTGTGACATAAACGTTGATAGTGGTGCTAGTGCTAATGTTGTATCTGCTGATATAGTAAAAAAGTTGTAGCTCAAGATGGAAGCACACTTTCAACCCTATAAATTGGGGTGGTTAAAAATTAAGCATGAACAAAAGGTAAAAAATTGGTGTCTTGTTTTATTTTATATTGGAAAAAAGTATTATGATCAGGTATGTTGTGATGTAATACCAATGGATGCATGTCACTTATTGCTTGGTTGTTCATGGAAAGTTCAATATGATGGCTTTGAAAATACTTATTCTTTTATAAAAGATGGTGTGAAGATTATATTAGGTCTTTCTAAACTTGAACTTATTTTTAAATCTACTAAAGGGGCATAAACTCTTTTGGTTACTTGTTCTGAAATTGAAAAACTTATTAATGATGAGGATTTGACTTATGCTCTTGTTATTTTTTTAGAAAAATGTTGAAATAAATGAGTTGCCTCCTGAAGTACAACCTTTGCTTGATGAGTTTCCTGATGTGGTTCTTGAAGATATACCACCTAGACTTCATTTAATAACGGATATTCAACATTGCATTGATTTCATTCTAGGTGTTATACTTCGTAACAAGGTAGCATATCGAATAAGTCCTATCGAACATGCAAAGTCACAAAGGTAAGTTGACGAGTTGATTTCAAAGGGCTTGGTAAGGGGTAAGTAAGAGTTCATGTGATGTGCCCTCTTTTCTTGTTCTAAAAAAGAATGGTTTGTGGAGAATGTGCATTGATAGTCATGCAGTGAGAAAAATCACTATCAATTATAGATTTTATATTCCCCGGCTAGATGACTTGCTAGATTAACTTTATGATGCTACCATATTTTCAAAGATTGATCTTAGAAATAGCTACCATCAGATCTGAATGAGAGTTGGTGATGAATGAAAAACAACATTTAAAATGATGGATGACCTTTTTGAATGGATGGTTATGGCATTTGACCTTTCTAATGCACTTGGTACTTTCATGAGAATGATAAATAATGTGTTTAAACATTTTATTAGCAAATTTATTATTGTTTACTTTAATGATATTCTTGTATAAAAAGGAGCATTTTAGTCACTTGCAAGAAGTATTTCAAAATGTTAGGAGTTAGAAATTCTATTCTAACTTGAACAAATGTGAAATCTTTACCAACAACTTTGTTTTCTTGAGTTTTGTTGTTTCCAGCGAATGAGTGAAGATGAATCCTATAAAGATTGAAGCAATTCTAAGATAGTCACGTTTTCAAACTCTTTATGATATTTAGAGTTTTCATGGCCTAACATCTTTTTATTGGCATTTCATAAAAAAAAAACCTCAACACTATCCCTGCTCCAATACCTGAATGCCTGAAAGAAGGTAGTTTCAAGTGGAATGATGAGGTCGAGAAGAGTTTTGAACTTATAAAACAAAAGGTGACCAATGCCCCTATTCTTTCTCAACCTGATTTCCAAAAAGTTTTTGAAGTTGAATGTGATGTATCTAATGTTGGCATTGTGTGTTATTCTTAGCCAAGAGGGTAAACCTATTGATTTCTATAAGAAAAGCTTAGCGATTCACAAAGAAGATATTCAGTTTATGACAAGTTCTATGTTGTTTTTCACACATTATACCATTGATGTCAATATTTGTGTCCCAAGCCATTTGTGTTGTTTTTTTTTCATGAAGCTTTGCAGTTTCTTGATCGCCAATAGAAACTTAGTCGAAGACATGCTCATTGGGTTGAATTCCTATTAACTTTTAGTTTCTCTATGAAACATAAATCTGGAGTTCATAATGTTATTATTGATGCTTTGAGTTGGATACATTTGTTCTTGATTAATATGAAAGTGGAAGTGACATGTTTTAAAATGTTATAAGACCTTTACAAATGTGATGGTGATCTCAACAAAATATGAGCTAAATACAAAAGTGATATTTCCAAGCATTTTATTGTGTTGGACGATTATCTTTAAAAAGAAAACCATTTGTGTATTCCTTAAATTTCTTTGAGGGAAGCCATTATCTTTAAAGCTCATAATGATGGACTTAGTGGACATTTTCAGAGAGATAAAACACTTATTTTTATCCATGATAATTTCTTTTAGCCATAGATTGAGAGAGATGTTACAAGGTTCATACAGTGTTGTAGGACATGTCAATTTTCTAAATCATATAGTTATAATTTAGGTTTATACACTCCATTTCAAGTAAGTAAAACTTCTTAGGAAGATGTCAACAAGGATTTTGTGCTAGGTTTGTCTAGAAGTTCAAGGAACAAAGATTTAGTTACAATAATGATTGTTCGTTTCTCTAAAATGTTACATTTTTTCCAAGTAGCAAAACACTCGATGTTACTAATATTTTTTTGATTTATACTTCAAGAAGATTGTTAGACTTTACGGCATTCTAAAAACAATAACATCATATCAAAATTCCAAGCTTAGGAGTTATTTTTGGGGTACACTTTGAAGGAAACTTAAAACTCATCTTCAGTTCAGTACTAATTGGCATCCATAAAATAATAGACAAACTAAAGTCATCAATCAGAGTTTAAGAAATCTTTTGAGAAGTTTCGTGAAGAAGAATATTTGAGATTGTAATATTATATTGCCACAAGCTGAATTTGCTTACAACAATTTTACTTGCCAAAGTATTGGTTGTAGTC
The DNA here is from genome assembly GCF_000002775.5 of Populus trichocarpa. Taxonomy (NCBI): domain Eukaryota; kingdom Viridiplantae; phylum Streptophyta; class Magnoliopsida; order Malpighiales; family Salicaceae; genus Populus; species Populus trichocarpa. The sequence continues at coordinate 7,770,959 of NC_037289.2, read as the reverse complement.
CTTTTCAAGTTGTGTATAGTAAAAATCCATTAAGTCTATTGAACTTAATTCCTCTTCAAGTTAGAATTTTAGTGGTGATGCTAAAAAAGGGTCAAACAACTTAAAATGTTGTTTGCACAAGTTTGTGACAAGATTGAAAGGCAAAATCAAAAGTATCAAGCTTAAACTAATAAGCATCGTAAATATATAGAGTATAAAGAACGCGATTTGGTTTAGTATATCTTAGCAAGAAAAGGTTTTCACAGGGCAAATTTGTTAAGCTCAAACCTAGAGCCGATGATCCATTTAAGATTTTGAGGCGGATTAGTGAAAATTCTTAAAAGATTGAGTTGCTTGTATATCTAGACATTTCAGATACTTTTAACATGACTAACTTAGCTCCTTACTATGTTGGTGATAGTTCATATGACCCTTCAACCGGGGGAACATGACATATGAATGTCCTTTAATAATCCTATTGACATTGGGTTATTTGATTTTAGGTTAACAATGCAAATGAACAAAGTCCTTGGTTATGTTTACTATCAACTCATGGGCCAACTTTGAGCTTGCATTTGCTAATCTTTAATGAATGGGAAAATAAGCGTATCATATGTGGTTTTCAAGTTCAAAATGTGATATTTTTAGATTGTCCAACCATGCATACATTGGACTTTTCTACAGAAAGTTATGATTGTTTTGATTTTTAAGCTTTCTAAGTGTCTATTTTTGTTTCTAATGAGTCAAAAATGTGTGCTAGTAAATAATTATCTAGTTTTATATCAAATTCATTTATTTGAATCTAAATTAAGTTATTTTGTTGTTTACCTAGACTTAGAGGGTTATTTCAAATATATAATGATGATTCAGACCATGTATTGAGATCTTTTAGCAAAATTTGAATTAAAGTCTTTGACTTGGCCTTTAATAACTTATCAATTTTTGTTTCTCCTTTGTGAGTAGTGGACTTTATATCTTAACTTTGTATCTCTAAAGAGGTGAGTGATCTATATCTTTAGAGTGGTGAGTTATTCGCATCCCTATCTCTTTGGTTTTGTACCTAAAAGTAGTGAGCAAAAATATCTTTTGTGTGAGTGACTTGTTACTTTGTGATATTCATAACATCATGGTATCAACAAGTGTTTGGACAATTATGAATAAATGGATTAAAAATAATCCAGATAAATGGATGATGCATGTTAAAGACCAAGTCAAAAACACAAATGTTAGAGACCATGTCAATGAGGAAACGATAGAAAATGAGCATATTTGATCTTTGAGAGTTACTGTAGTATATTTAAATGTAAACTTGAATTTTGAATTCTTATTACTCTCATGTTATATATCTCATGTCATACTCATGTAAAATATAGTGATGATATGAAAGACTTTTTTTACAATTAGGATTCTAAAACTTTACATGGTATAGGAGCCATTCTAAACATCTTATCTTCTGCAATATTTGTCTCATCCAACTCTAACCCAAACTCATCCTAACTTCTAACCTTTATAATTATGCCTCACATGATCATAGTCAAGCTCCACCATGATAATTATCTTTTTTAGAAAGCCTAGATGGTTCTATATTTTAAAGGTTAAGGTGTCTTTAGCTATATTAATTTCTCTTTCAAAACCATCTCTAATCCTCAAAAGCTCACTCTCTACTAGAAATATCTCCCCCTTACCAAATCTTGTCTATATTTAATGGATACAATAGGATAATCTCATTATGAGCACTTTTATAGCCTTTTTTTAATTGAAAGTGTACTTTCTCAGGTTATCAGCTATAACATGTCTCAAGATGTGTGACTAAACATTGAATAAAGTCTTTCCTCCCAGTTAAAAGCTCGTATTATTCATATTCAGACTGAGCTAGCTACTGCCACCAAAGGTGCTTCCTCTACCTTTGATTTTTTTTTTTTATCATATTATGAAGCTCTCCAATGAGCTTATAATTGTTGGTCAACTCCTTTCTTAAGATGTTATCATCTCTTACATCTTAACCAATTTAGGAATTAATTGTGAGTTGCTAGTTTCCACCCTTACTGTATGGCCAAATCCTCTTAAACTTGAAGAGGTCTATTCTCTTCTACTTATAAGTGAGTCTTAACATCATCACAATCAAGCCATATCAATTATAAATGTTATTACCAATGTTGTGATAATAAATTCTCCATAAACTTGTAGACGAGGCCGTAATGGAGGATATCGAGGTCTAGGGTATGATAACTGTAGTGGTAATAATACCTATTATGTTGGACCCTGGAGGGATAGCCTAAGTAAATCTAAGAGGGGGTGAATTAGGTATGTAAGGTAAAACTAAAATTTAGAAACTTTTTACCTGATAACATGCAATTCTAAATGGTCAATCAAATATGGAAGAAATAAATAATATAAATACGATAATTAAAGAGTTAGAGTTTAGAGAGAGTGCACCAAGTTTTATAAAGGTTCGATAAACCACCTACTTCTCTCCTTGAACTTCTGTTTAAGAGTTCCACTATCAAACACTAGTTTTCTTAGAGGGTGAGACCAAATTGTTATATGGTCTTTTTATGGATGTAAGATCAAACTCAATCCTTTTGCGAGCTTATGATCAAATCATTATCTCTAATCTTTTTGCAAGCTAACACTATAAAACCTTTCAGCAATATTTGTTGAAGGACAAATATTAAATCACTCACAATTTAGTCTTTAAGGCCCCATTTGTTTGCTGGAAATTAGTTTCCTTTTGGAAAGTGAATTCCGAGAAAGTGAATTCCGTGAAAGTATTTTCCGATATTTGGTAGCGTAATGGAAAATAAGTTGGAAAACACTTTGCAGTGTATGGTTATGTCATGGAAAATGAGCTGGAAAATAACTTATTAATGTTTTATTTTTCTCAAGTTTATTAAAATAATGAGGAACAAATCTTACAAATTAAAAAGTTGAATGAGAATGAAATTGAAAAAAAAATATAATTTCATAAATTATCTCAAATAAAATAAATAATAATCAAAATAATAGAGATCAAATCTAAAAAATTAAAGAAAAAATGAAAGATGAAGAAATTAAAATAATAATAATTAACATTTCATAAATTATTTCAAATAAAATAAGTAACAATCAAAAGAATGAGGACCAAATTTGATAGATAAAAAATTTTAATAAAAAAATGATAAGGAAAAAGCAAATAGCAATTATAAAAATAAGAACCAAAGTTAATATAAAAATTAAATTTTAAGAGATGAAATTGAAAAATAAATATTCAAAACAAATTATATATAACAATCAAAATTTTGAGGTTCAAATTTGATATAATCAGCAAATAATGACATTTCTAAATTTTTCACAACTTCCGGAAAGTGTTTTCCGCCCAAATTTTTCAGGAAAACACTTTCCTGGAAACCAAGCCAAATTTTCCTTTGACTGGAAAGTGTTTTCCGTTGACCAACTTTTCTAATGACAAACAAACACATGAAGGCCATGTTTGTTTCCCGGAATTCATTTTCCAGGAAACCACTTTCCAAACTTTCCTGTGTTTGTTTGCCATTAGAAAACTTGGTCAACGGAAAACACTTTCCGGTCAACGGAAAACACTTTTCAGTCAAAGAAAAATTTGGTTTGGTTTCCAGGAAAATGTTTTTCCTTTTGGCTTTGTTTGTTTTCCGGAAAGTGGTTTCCGGGAAACCACTTTCCAAACTTTCCTGTGTTTGTTTGCCATTAGAAAAGTTGGTCAACGGAAAACACTTTCTAGTCAAAGAAAATGTTGGCTTGGTTTTCAGGAAAGTGTTTTCCTGGAAAATTTGGGCGGAAAACACTTTCCGGAAGTTGTGAAAAATTTAGAAATGTCATTATTTGCTGATTATATCAAATTTGATCCTCAAACTTTTGATTGCTATATATAATTTGTTTTGAATATTTATTTTTCAATTCCATCTCTTAAAATTTAATTTTTATATTAATTTTGGTCCTTATTTTTATAATTGCTATTTGCTTTTTTCTTATCATTTTTTTATTGAAATTTTTTATCTATCAAATTTGGTCCTTATCTTTTTGATTGTTACTTATTTTATTTGAAATAATTTATGAAATGTTAATTATTATTATTTTAATTTATTCACCTTTTATTTTTTTAATTTTTTAGATTTGATCTCTATTATTTTGATTATTATTTATTTTATTTGAGATAATTTATGAAATTATATTTTTTTTCAATTTCATTCTCATTCAACTTCTTAATTTGTAAGATTTGTTCCTCATTATTTTAATAAACTTGAGAAAAATAAAACATTAATAAGTTATTTTCCAGCTCATTTTCCATGACATAATCAAACACTGGAAAGTGTTTTCCAACTTATTTTCCATTACACTACCAAACATCGGAAAATACTTTCCCGGAATTCACTTTCCAAAAGGAAACTACTTTCCAGCAAACAAACGGGGCCAACTGTGTAGCACTTGCGTGCATGAAACATTGAATTGGAAGATAAATGGGTTGCATTTATGTTGTCACGCCATAAAATTGGTGTTGAGGATTTAGTAATGCGTATCTCAATCAATAGTGTGTTCAACTAGTGTTTGGTATTGTGATAACTTTTGTGGTTGTGGTTTGAAAAAAATTGTTTTATAAAAAGTACTTTTGGTTGAGGTTGGTCTCATATTTATATATGTTTGGTTAAAACCATAGTTTTTAAACTCGGCCCTGTGGCCGGCCCGGTCCAAGACCCGGGTTCCGGGTTTTGACCGGGTCACCGGGTTGGCCCGGTCAATCCCTATTTAAAAAAAATTCAAAACAACATCGTTTTAGTAAAAAAACAAAAGTCAACGGGTTGCAACCGGGTTTTGCAGGGTCACCGGGTCGGTCGGGTCACACTGGGTCATGACTTTTCCTATTTTTTCATCAACCCGGCCCGATTCCAGCCCCAGGTCGACCACCGGGCCGGGCCGGGTTTCAAAACTATGGTTAAAACTGTGGTTGAAATTGAGGTTGAACAAAAAAGTAGTTTAATGTGTTTGGTTAAGAATACTTTTCAAATTGAGGTTATAAAATAATTTTAAAAAATATATATTTATATTGATGGTTTTTTATTTAAATATTGTAGATTTAACTACTGCTATTACATAATGACATAAAAAATATTTTTTATAAAATATTTTTTATTGTTCTATTAAACTATCTACAACTTCATCACGTATGAAATACATCCGACAAGGATTACAGTTTCCTTGGTTTCTTAAGCGCGCAACAACATCAGGTAAAATATCATCAGGAATAAAATTGGGATTGCGATCAAATTCTGCAAATACTATGTCATTAAGTGATCTTTGTCTAATTTATGTAGTGTCATTAAATAATATTAAACATTGATTTTTTGAATAAAACATAATTAAAAATAAAAAATAATTTTTTTTATTTTACTGGGTCAGACCCGGTTCAATGCATTTAGCTTTGAACCGGACCTAGTCCAACTAGAACAATGGAGGGTGACTCCTCTGTTCACGTGAATAGTGGAGTCACCTTCCACTGTTCACTTAAGTGAACAGTGGAGAGTGATTCACTCCCCACAGAAGCAGCTCTTCGCTGCTTTGTCTCACCCTACGTTACAACGCAAATAACAATGGGGGCCATGAACAATAAATGATGTTTTTTTATTACCAAACATGTTGCTTCCGAGTTTTGCTTCAAACGCAGACACAACCTCATAAACAAACGGTCTCTAAATCTCTACCGCAACCTTTGCTAGTGATTTATACTTGGCCTCTATACTACTTCTGACATCTGTTTATTGATGTTTATAGCTTCTAGAGATTTAAGTTTTGGTCTAAAAATAAACAATATGAGCATATAGGACACCTTGTAATATCTATACAACCTAAACAAACTCAAAAAAACCAAATAAAACAAAAAAAGATCAAAACAAAAAAACAGGACAAAATCGAACAATAGCCAAAACTTTCCAACTATTTTTTAAAATGATCTAGTTGTTTATCAAAATAGTTAGTCTGTTTTTGGGAAATTTCCAAAACTTCATGGGATTATTCAAAATGGTCTTACCAATTCTAAAATGGTTTGATCGATTCTAAAAAACAGCCTAACCGATTTTCTAACGAGCAGAAAATTATGTTTAATGGCTAGTTTAAATTCTATACCTATAAATGGCCCTTCTATTCGCCAAAATAGGTGAGGAACTTCTAAAAAAAAAAATTAAGCATACTCACTCTCAAAAATAAATTATAACACCTTTGTTTCATTTGTAATTATCCAAAAACAAGGTTAAGTGTGAATTGTCAAAAATCCTCCAAAAGATCTTAATTGTTGTTCCAATAAACTTTACCAAGAGAATATATTGTGAAAAGTACAAGTGATGCTTTAAAAATTTAGAAAAGTCTCTTATGCCATGTTTGTTTCCTGGAAAGTAGTTTCCCGGAAACTACTTTCCAAACTTTCATGTGTTTGTTTGGTATTAGGAAAGTTGGTCAACAGAAAACACTTTCCAGTCAACGGAAACACTTTCCAGTTAAAGAAAAATTTAGTTTGGTTTCCAGGAAAGCGTTTTTCCTTTTAGCTGTATTTGTTTTCCGGAAAGTGGTTTCCGGAAAATCACTTTCCAAACTTCTTTTAAAGACCAATCTTAAGGCACGCCATCTTCCCTTATGATTGCTGGGGGATTTTAAAAATCAAGTCAATGAAGATACAATAAAAGAAGAGCAAATTTGATCTTAGAGAGTTATACTAGTTGTAGTGTATTTCAATGTAAACTTAAAATTTGAATTCTTGTTATGCTCATGCTATACTCACGAAAAGTATAGTGATAATATGAAAGACTTCTTTTACAAATAGAATTCTAGAACTTTACAATGCATGACCATATTTGTCGCTGTAAAAATTGTGGTAACTGACATGATTCAGATGGCCTGAATGCTGGATAGATATCCAGTTAATGCTGTCAGATATTCTCATTTGGATCAAAGATTGCGTCTTGTCAGATAACAGCCACCCACATGCAGCACAGAACAGAACTTTAAAGGAAAGGAATTATAAAATGCATCTCTCAGTTCTAGATTAGGGCACGAGTATCTCTAACAGCAACTGAAAATCCCGAACCTCATTCTGCTATAAAAGTAAAGATTTCAGGCTATTTTATCAGACTCCTGCGAGAAGGGATCCCATGCCCCAACAGTGGAAATCATCAAAATTTACGGCAAGAAAGTGTTTGGTTGTATACAAAGATTACAGATTAAGTGAAGTCCGTCAGCACTTGAGCTCTATATTGAGATGCACAAATTGCAAGAATAAGATGTGAAGTTGTATCATCACCTGCACAAAAGAAAAGGTCGTGATTCTACGAAGGAAAATACGTCTTCATACACTCCAGACAGTTTCAACCAGGATGCTTTCACAATAAAACCAACACGAGGTCAGGGGAAGACAGAATGGGTCAATAATTAAGCAGCGAACTCTATCATCCTAGAGCAGCGAACTCTATCATCCTAGAGCAGCGAACTCTATCATCCTAGATCAGCAAAGGTCCTTTGTTTTGTTAGTCACGGGTTATTCCACGAGACATCATACTGACCCAGCTTCACAAGAACAATTTGTGTGCTGATTAAATGCCCCCTGCTCCCGCCCAAAATGAAAAAGAAACGCACAGAAGCTTCACTATGCAGATCAACAAACTGTTTTCAGCATTTGACTAACAGCTTGTTAAGAAATGCCATTGCCACGGGAGAATATTGTTACCAACCAAAGCAAGACTATTGTAACCAATACAAGTAATTAAAGAATATCTGCACAAATGACATTTTTAATTGTCTCTTTTGGGCTCAGATAATTACCTGCAGGATGTTATTTCAGACCTTGTACTCATTCACACGCATCCATTTGGTTGATGACCACTTATTACCTCGAATCACAGGACAACCACCTGCATTGAAGAATAATCCAACTCATCAATTAATTAAAGATTGCATTACTAAAACGTGCAAAATGATAGTTGATAACCATGCAGAGTATCCTGTCAGCTTGGTTGTTGTAAAACCTGAACTACGCAGGTTAATGGTGATTAGCTGGTTGGGAGTAACTAACCATGCAAACTTGATGGGTCTGGAGAGCCATCAGGATTCATACTCCAGAAAAGCAATGCATCACCCATCTTTGGTTTAACAGAGAGGCCCCCCTTTCCACACTCAGACAACTCGTTCCACCAAGGCACTGCACTAATGTTACCCTCGGCAGAGGGGAACACAGTCTCACCCCCTTCTTCAACATCTGAGCTGTGTACAATAGTGAAGGAGTTAATATTACAAAAACAACAAAGGCAGGATGCATTTCAATTCATAAAAATTCCACTAGCAGACAGGATCTCACTTACAGGTACATGAGAACAGTAGCTATGCGTTGACCCCCATTCTTGGTGTTGTATTCATCCATAAAGTAGTCAAAGTGAGGCTCATACCTTTGCCCAACTTCATAGTGGAGAATTTGAAGCCCTTCGCCATGCTCTGCACATCATGTCAGCTTAGTAACAGGTGATGAATCAAACTGAAAGGCAAATTTCTAGAAGATGTTTCCCTTGAAAACCTAACAGATTTCTGCTTTCTGAACTTGAATAATCTCCTTTTTCCTTAAAGATGCATTAGGGTGAAGTTACACTATGATGGATCCAAGAATTCAGATCAAAACCAGTTAGCTTTGGTTGCTCAATTTGGTGGAGTACAATTTTTCGCTATACGGTGACTTTACTTGAATTTGTGATTATGAAGGTGGTGGTGTTACGAAACTAGTCCCAAATAATTAATAACTACTATCTGTGGCACCAAAAAAAAAAAAAAAACAGAAAGAAAAAAGTGGAGACGCTCAGTGGGAACTGGTGGTGCTTCGGTTGATTGCACCTTAGGTAGTCGAGTGGTTTTATAGTGGCAATATGCATAACAGAATTGAAATAGGTTAGACCATAAAAGCACCAGCAACAATCTATAAGCTGATCATGGTTCGCTTTTGCAAACACATGAATGAGTGAAGGTGATGAAGTGGAGCAAAAAGTGATTACAGGGGTGCATTAGGATATGAAGTCCCAATTTAGGGAAACATGTGCTTAAGGTAGCAACCTAGCCTTCAAAGTAGATTAAAATTCCGTTCATCTATTTGATATTAAAAAAAAATAACAGAAAGCAGAACAAAATCTCGCTGGTGCTGGAAACCGATATTCTTTTTTTCATCCTTTCAGTGTATCCTCCAAGTAAATGAAGCTCAAACAACATACCTACGGGAATGAAGCTAAAATCAGCAATCCTTTTCTCAATATCTCTAACAATTTTGTCACGACCTCTCGGTAGAAATGTTCCAGAACTCGTACGCACTCTACATATCAAAATGCATTATTAGCTCCAGTGATTATCCGCAAAGTATACAAGCAAGCTAATGAGAAGAAGAGCAGCATGAACATCCATCCACAAAATTCAAGAACAAAGAGTATAAGATTTAAGAAAGAAAAACTCACTTGCTATCCTTACTCTTCCCCGTTGAACTATCAACGACTGTAGACTTTTGCATACGCGGCTTTGCAAGATTGATTAAGTACTCACATTCTGCCTTAGTCTGTCCAAAACAAGCAACAAACTAATTGGTTAAAGATTTTAATCAAAGTAAAGTTTCTTGCTCGAAAAAATGCTACTAATTAATTCAGTTTTAAATCGAATCTAAAAAAAATATGAAAAAAAAACCGACCAAAAAATTATGATAAACAAAAGCACGAGGCTTCCATGAGATAACCTCTGCCCATTGCTCTGCTTTGCCTTCATCATCTCCACTCCTACAAAAACAACCAAACCAATCATGTCAATTACGATCAAGCCATCTAATCTCAAACCAAACACTAATAAAAAACGACACGAAATCAATCTCACCCGTCAATTCTGCTATGATGAGCGATGGAGCTGAGATCGTTAGCTTGACGCGACGAATCGGAAGAAGAAGTGCTCGGAATCGAGAGAATTCCGAGACCGAGAAGAATTAAAATCACGAATGTGAACATTAATAGCAGAGTTAGTATAAGTGTCGATGACGGTGATTTTCGTGAGGGAATTCGTGAGTATCTCGCTTTTGCCATTGTCGTGAAAGTCGGAATCGGAGATCGGTGAGGGAAACGGGCAGCTGTTTGATTTAATTTAACAGAGGGAGAGATTTTTCTCTGTTTTTAATTTTAAGAGAGTAGACGCGGTCATGAGAGAGGACTTTCCATTATAAATATGTTTAATACTAACTCCTTGTTGATTAATAAATAGAAAATCCATAATATACGTACCAAATTATAAATATTTTTTTATTTTATTTCCAAAAAAAATGTTGATTAATATGCTAAGGTTGTAAATATGTTTTATATAATGTGGTTAATTATTATTTCTTAATTGAGTTTATTTTTTCGATTCATTGAAAATCAAACTATTTATATTGAACGTTAAAAGATATATGAGAATTTTCATTTAAATCCCATTTCTAGTGTGATTTAATGGCAAAAGTCAACAGTTGCAATCGAGTTTTTGACTGGGTTGTCTGGTCAACCTATCGGGTCAGACGGGTCACACCAGGTTTTTTTTTTCTTTATTTTTTTTTCAACCCGGCTCAATTCCAGCCCGATGGACCCGGGTTTTAAAACTATGCATATAAGGCATATGGCTTGTGAAATGAAAGGTGCTCCATCACCATAGCTTTCGTTTTCCTCAACTACCTAAAAATGGGGCGTGTGTTTTTTTGGTTTAATTTCTGAAAGAAAAAAAAAAGCACCAATTGATTTTTTTTCATATATATAATTGTTGAGCTTTCTTATCCAAACCGGATTCCGTCGTAATGGATGATTAGTGGTATAACACAAAAATAATGAAATGCAAAGTTGTCGGTCATTCCGATCTAGAAAGAGACATTAAAAACTCAACTAGTGGCGGTATAGAATTGCATTTTAAACAATATTTTTTTAAAAAAAAAATCGTTTTATGTTTTTAAATAATTCTAATGAACTTGTATAAAAAATGAATTGGTGTAAAAAATAAATTGTTTTTAAATAAAATTAATTTTATATTTTTAAATCATTTTAATAAATCAATATAAAAAAATTAAAAATATATATTATCTTAAGATGTTTTCATACAAAAATATTTTAAAAAATAATTATTACATAAATACCCTTAAAACTAAAATAAAAAATAAAAAATCGATAGCTTGCAGTCATAAATGCACTTTGGAAAGATAAGTTCTTGCAAAATAAATAAAATAGAGCTTTAATGGCTTTGTAAGCAAAAGTTAGGTAAATAGAGGATAGCTTTATGTATTTATTCGAGAAAGGCTACTCAGAAACTTCCATCATATTAATCCATCTACGTGGGGGTGATGAGCATACTTGACTGAGCATACATCCTAAGCCTTATGGTGTGATTAAAATATTCTTATACGAGAATCTTATTGACAAATCTGGATTTACATGCCAGCCTGGAGAACATGTAAGCATGACATGGTTAAGGGTTGACCAGACTTAAACACCGAGTCCCGAATTACTTGGATCAACTTATAAAAATTAAAAAAAAATTAATATATTACATTAAAAAATTAAAAAATAATCTATTTAAATATAAATTATACATGTTGTAAAAAATAAAGTTTAAAAAATTATTTTAAAAGATTTTTTAGCTCATGTTAAAAAGATATTATTATCTTTTTTGTTTAACTTAAAGCATTTAAATTAAAATGTTTTTTTATTCCATATTAAAAAATAATTATTTTTTATATAAATATAGAGTATTTATATTAATGAAATTCTAATTTTACATTGAAAAAATTAATTTTTTTGTAATATTTATATAATAACTTTAATATAGATTAGTAACTAACAATAAATAGATGATAGAGTCGTGCGTATGAAATTGAATAGAGTAAAAAGAAAAACCATGTGGACGTGATTATGGTTTTTTTTTTTTTTTTGTCCCTCCTTTAACTTGAACCCAATGCCCTTTTTGTCCCCGGGAATATTTTTCTCCAATGCTCTTGATTTTAATTCTCACTTTGCTAGGAAAAACAGGGGGCATAATTCAGCGTTGCAATGTTCAAGGGCATGCTGTAGAAAAATGTTACCTTGCTATGCCTTCATTTAATTTTTCTGTTTATAAAGAAAATGTTCCCTCTTTGTTCCTTCCTCGGCCAAGCAGAGAAATGCTATGCCTTCATTATTATTATTTTCTTTGTAAAAAAATGTCCAGTTAAAAAAATAGCAGGTCTCTTACAGTTTTTATCAGCTCTTTCATGTTATGGATTAATCTAGCAGGTCATGCGGGTTTTACCCAGTCAATTACATGTCCAAGATTTACCTTTTATAAACCCAACTAGGGTTCCAAATAGCAAGTCAGCCCGCTGGATCGGGTTGAGTAATTTAATCAAGGGAGGTGGTGATAATGATAAAATAAAAATGATAAAGATAATAGAACTGTGATGGTGTAATAATAATAATAATTAAAAATAATAGTTAATTTAAAATGAATATAAATAATATTTATTATTTAAAAATAAAATCATTTTCATTTCTTGTTTAAAACTATATTTGATTTTAATAATCTTTCCCACCCTTTATTCTCATTTTTATTTATTTATTTATTTCAATCAAACACTTACAAAGTATGAATAAAACTTACCATTCCATTTTTCATCATCACGATCATCATCATCAAATAGCACCATTAACATCTAATCATAGATTCCAATTCAACCAGTTGTGTGTTGAAGTGAATACCCAGTAACATAGTTTTTACTATGTTGCGGACAAATCTAATTTTTTTTTCAACATAAAAAAAAAGTTGTTAAAGGCAATGTAAGTGTTTCTAAAAATGCAAAAAAAAATTAATTTAAAACTTTGGTCATTGACTCGATATAGTTTAATAAATTCGACTAATTTAATAACACAAATAAAAAAATAACGATAGTAAATAAACTGGAAAAAAATTAACAACAAAAAATGATCAAAAAACCCCAACCTGAACCCATCCGAATTAGCATGCAAATTTTGTGACATGGTTGTGATACCAAGACAACCCCATTAAAAGCAAGTTAAATAAAATTATGAGACTTAGTTATGAAAAACCTAATGTTAAAGAGCGAGAGAATTTGCAATTTCAAAATTAGTGAAAAATCCTATAAAAAAAATAAAAAATTAATGGAGCCTAATATCCAAAAAATAATGTTGAATGATAAAACTAAAAAAAAAATGAGATTAAAAAAAAAACAAACTCAAGTGAATCTCTTAAATCTAGATTAATCTTCTAAACTCGTAGCCTGTGAAGTTCTATACCTGAGCTCAATCAAGAATTTCAATTCCCAACCAATTTAATATTGAAGGATGAAATTGAAAAAAAAATCAATTTAAAAAATTTTACAAAGTAAAAAATATAGCAACAAAAAAAATAAGGATAAAATCTTATAGGAAAAAAAAAACTAAAGGAGGACGGAATCGTAAAAAAATCAATTTTAAAAATCATTTCAAATAAAACAAATAGCAATAAAAATAATGGGAACCAAATCTGACGAACAAAACAAATTGGAGGATGAAATTAAAAAAATAATTTATAAAGTATTTCAAATAAAACAAGTAATAATAAAAGAAGTAAGGATCAAATTTGAAGGAAAAACAAATCAGAGGGCTGCTTTGAAAATTTGAAGGGTCAGAGAAGGAAATAAAGGAAAAGAAGGGGGAAAAAAGAGGATGTCGACACCAAATCGGAGGTCCATTGACTACATGAGCCGCCTAGGAATACAAGGGCCACCGAAACAATATAAACATCATCCCATAAGCAATTATTTGGTCGTCAAACCACCCTTCACATGCCGCCTGAATGGCGCAATCTCAACCAACATGTTGACTTGTGCAATCCACACACCATGCATATTTTTTTTATATAAAAAATTATATTTATTTAATTACTAAAGTGCCCTTCGATCATCTTGGTTATCATCAAAAATCATGCGGAAAATACAAAAAAAAACCCTTGACATCAATTAAAAAAATTGTGTTTAAGGGTAAATGGGTTATTTTACTGTGCTTTAAAAAATAAAAATATGAAAAACCCCTTTAACAAAATACCCCGTTCATTTTGAAAATGACTTTTGGTCTATAATAAAAAAATTGTTTTACCCTCAATAGAAGGCTTAAAGATTTTTATAAGAAATTAGTCATTTTATTATTCTAATCCATAATAACTTGTGTGTTGATATACAATGAAAAACCTATCATTCATAGTTTTTTTCTAATTTTTTAATTAATATTAAATGCAATCTAGGCTTTATCTACCATAAAAGCTAGAAAAAATAACATTCAAAAGCACATCATATATATATATATATATATATATATATATATATATATAAAGCATGTACCAAGACTTATTACTTGAGGTTGAATTAGACTTTTTATATTTTTTACAGTAAAATTACTTAATTACTCTTAAAAGCAAAAATATTTAAATTAGCATCCATGAGATTTTTAGTCTTTTTAGTTTTACAAGCATGGTGAAATAATTGAATTATCTTTAAAATAAAAAAAATCTTATGCTTGCATCCAAGGGCATTTTTATCTCTCCATTATGATATTTTTTTAATAATCAGGTTCACATAAAGGCTATTTGGTAATTTAAAAATATAAATATTATTAAAAAAATACATTAGACGTGTGCATGCAACATGTCCGCACATGATCGTCTTTTGTACCCTTCGAGTGGTATGTGTAGGGGCACACGACAATTAAACAATGCATTTTGTTGTGTCGTTTGAATTGTCATGGCAGCCCTTCTATGATGAAGTAGCGTGTGTGGCCAATGACCTCCGATTTGACACCAATGACCTTTTATTTTATTTTCTTCTTTTCTCTCTCTTTTTTAATTTTTGCATCTATCCATTCAAAAATTCAAACGAGCCTTTCAATTTTTTTTTCTTTCAGATTTGATCTCTATTCTTTTTATTAGTATTTGTTTTATATGAAATAATTTATAAAATTGAAATATTTTTTAATTTTATTCTCATTTAATTTTTTTCGTATGTCAAATTCGGACCCCATTCAATTTTTTTTGATGAGGTTATCTTAGTATCACAACTAAATTGCATATTTGACATATTAACCCGGATGGACTCGGTCCAGATTTTTTTACCTTTTTTTGTTGTCATTTTTTTTTCACTTTAATTATTGTTATATTTTTTTATTTGTGTTTTTAAATTAACTGAGATTATTAAATTCAATCAAATTAATGACTCCATTTTCATATTTTTTTTTTACTTTTTTGGGAACAACCCATGTTCGGATATTTTTTGCTTTTTCAAAATACTTACAAGTTACATCGTCTTAGCATTCTTTTTCATATTTAAGAAAAATTAAATTTATCTGCTATGTATTGCGGGGCACCTACAAGTCAGAAGGTAAACACCCCCAACAAAGCGTACAAATCATGCAACCAACAAGAAAAATGCCAATAAAATTGTAATCCAACTATATTAGCCTCTTCAGAAGAGGTCAGAGGTTCAAACATCTCTCTTATAACAGAAAGAAAAAGAAAAGCAACTTCAAGAAAGTCAGGCAATTCGATGAACTGAAACTAATTCGACGGCGGCTAAAAATAGCCATGAGGACTTGAACACAGGGGAACTAACACAGGGGAACTGTGGGATTAAAAGAGAGATTCTTGGTGGTATAACTAAAAGACTGCCTTTTTGGGAGGATCCAGCGACTCAATGGCAGGTTGGTTCAAGTGTGCATACTTGCTCTTTGTCCACCTGCTTGTGTTAATTGAAATATATATAATTAAGATTAAAGAAAACATAAATAGTTTCATCTTTAAGAACATACTGAATTTGAAACTTATTCGAAACCACAAGTGGTTGGAGAAATTCAGCTTTTACCAGTCGTTTATTCCCAAACGCATTTCACTGTTCTTCCCATATTCTGTGCTTTTGACGTTCTCTTTAATGTCATCATCATCCTTCAGCGATTCTTCAAAGAGCTTGTAATCATCCTCCTACACCACAAAACTTCAACAAGTCAAACAATCACGCAAGAAGTTTCAGTTTTCTCACCTATGGCTTGCAAGTTGTCACCTAAGTCAGACTATTTCGCCTAAATACATCACCCCTGTGAGAGGGCATCAACTTCAGATCGAGTTGAGCTTCAATGGAAATTACAACCCACTCTATATGTGATTCATATGATCTAGACCTCTCATAACAAGGGCCTGGACCTCAAGATCAGCAGTAGCCCATTTAAAGCTGCTTAGTAAACTCTGAGATGCTTACAAATCAGTAAAAGAATATGGAATATTTAGAAGTGTGGTAGCGATTACAATTTAAAATATTTTTTATTTAAAAATATATTAAAATATAGTTTCAATCGCTTTCTCAAACACTGTGAACATCCCATTGTCACTACCCTTTAGATTGCTTCCTCACAGAAATTTCATTGTAAAGCCAAATAGACAAATGAATGTTGGTCGTATACAGGGGGTATATCACACCCCCCAAGCAAGCCACCAGCTTGTAGACTTGAAGTTCAACATATACAAAAATTATTTATTTATTCGTATTTAAAGAGACTTCAACATATAACAAGAGAATATTTCCGATAAACGTAGTTCAAAAAAGCTTTAATTGATTGATGCAAGGAACGCTGTTGTATGTAACAATAAATTGAGAGAATGTAATTGGCTCAGTCCAATGAACCAAGTATTAAAACTAACCACTGCATTTCGTTGCTAATATTTCCTATTCCTTTTCTTTTTTGTAGGATTAATTAGCAGCAAGTTAGTAGGAAAGAAAATTAAATACCCCAATATTAAAACATCCACTGCGTTTCGCTGATTTTTGCTACAAAATACAGGCTTGATCTATGGTTTGTTTGGACCCAAGAACACAGAAAAAACAGACATGTGGGTATACCAAAGAATGCTTTGAGACATGAAGATACTATCTTCTAAAATATTAATTGTCTCCCTGGGTAAGGTAATATACTTTTAGGTTAAAACTTATAAACGGTAATTTTTATAAGTTTCTTAAGAATTTTCATTTTGTTTTTAATGAATATAAATAAAGAGTTTATAAAAAAAAAGGGAGAGAAAAAGAATGTTTTACTAATTAATTTCTATCAAACTGATATTTATAAAGAAAATAATATATTTTCAGACCAATATATCTGTAGAAATTTAAAGACACACATTTATAAAGTGTGTAGAATTTAAAAAGCACACCTCTTATACAGGCTAGGTATTATACATAATTAATTAATTAATTAAATTAAGTTAATTCTGAAAATAAAAAATGATGTATATATAATATCTAAATTTTAGTTATGGCTTCAAATTTTCTATTAATATCCAAATCTACTAATTTTAGTATCCCGGTATAACAAAACTTTCAAAATTACCTAATATTCAAGCTTTTATAACACTTAATTGCTCACTTGTGTCTTTGGGATTTTTCTGTACATGAATTAAAATCATGAAATTCATCAGCAGCATTATTAAAAAAAAAAAAAACCATGTTCATCAGTAGAGTGACAATCACTGCGTATCTCATTAATTATTGCTGTCATATACTTTAGTCATTCAACAAGTGAAGATTAGTCGGAATTAATGAAAACTAAATGATCCTCACCGAGAGATTGTGAGCCCTGAGACGTGCTGCAGCCTTGATAGCATAAAGCAGGTGATCCTGTTCCTCGTCAAGTTTTTGCCTCCAGAACTCGGCAATCTCTTGCTTTGTCACGCTCTCACCAACAGCACTCTTCCTCGCCCAGAATCTTTGAAGGTGGGAGCATCTCTCTTTCGTCGACATTGCTATTCTCTTTTGTTCGATTAGATAATGCAGGGCAAGCTCAAAGCAAGAGACGCGGCCGGCTTTGTTTTGCTGCGCGTTGTTAAGTGAAGTCAATATGAAATCAACGTCTTGTTATTTTTTTATACCGTAATTTTCTTTTGTTAATTCTCTGTGTAGTAATGGGCAACGTGAAAAATCAATATTCCGTGTCTGCCAAGAAAATTTCACGGTTCTCAATGCCTTAATATTTGTTTATTGCTTGACCAAAAACTCTCTCCTCGTTTTGGTTTAGGATATTTTTTAAAAATAATTTTTAATTAAAAATATATTAAAATAATATTTTATTTATTTATTATATTAAAGTCATCAAAAAAAATATTTTAAAAACTATTAATTTGATTTATTTTAAATAAAAAATAATTTAAAAAATACTTTTAAAAACAGGTTGTAATACAAAAACAAACACTCTATAAAAAAATATTTGTATTACAACCTGTTTTGAGATTTGACTTTTTTTTTTACTTTTATATAATTAAAAAAATAAATTCTAGTCTAATTTGTAACACAGGGCCTGGGCCTATTAAAAATAAAAAATAGATTCAAGTACCTTGTCTGAACCCAAACATGTTAGGCTTAAGTGTAACGGCTCGACCCACAAAGATAATGGGGTGCATGCCCAACCCTAGTTAGGCGTGACAGCAAGTCCTCAAAGAGTGTATATCCAACTTGGGCTCGAGATTCTTGCATAAGCCTATGTATTTTGAATATTTTTTGAGCTTTTTTTTCTTTTAAAGGGTTTCCTGGAGTATTTATTTTGTATTTATCACCGTCACCACTACCACCATAAAATTAGAAAAACAAGGATAAATCTATGCAAATACATTAACGTGATTACAATTTTTAATACAAGAACTATAACAAATCTGCTTTTGCATTACTCAGAAACAGTTTGCTTGCTATTAATGCACTCGGAAACGACAATTGCTACCACCTCCAGGGCTTAAATTTGATATGAATACAGTCAACAAGTTCATGATATGTGCAGGACTTCAAACTTTCACTGTTATTAAATGAAGCATATGTTTCAACTTCTTGACCTCAGATCATCGATCATTAGAATTAAGTAAATCGAACAGAATCCCTGTAAATGAGCAGTAAAAAAAAATGGAGTACTCTTGATGGTTCAGCTGAGTGCATGGAGCCATGGACAGTTAAGAAGAGGACTGGTAGGGTCAGCTGCACCACCTATCGTGAATTGCCTGCAGGGGTTGTTCATGACCCATATGTGCCATAGTTATAAAATCTAGGCCAGTTTATGATGAGGCCCAAGACTTAGATCATCAATAATACTATCAATTTAAAATTATTTTTTTTAAGATTTTATTTTTTTAGAAAAATTTAGAATGGTTTTTTTTTTAAATTACAAAAAAAAGTTAAATCTAGTATCTAAAGTATTAACTAGATTGATCGGATCAAAAATTAACCCGTTAAATCAATCAAATTAAACTATATTAATTTTCACTTAATTTAATATGAAACTCCACCCGCTGTATCAAATTTAAAAAAAGCTTGTTTATTTTTTTATTTTAAATATGTTTTTTTTAAAATTAATTTTTTAATTTTAAATTAATATTTTTAGTTTTTTTTAATCATTTTAATATATTAATGTTAAAAATATCTTTTTTAATTTTTTTTTAATATTTTTTAAAATAAAAAACATTTTAAAAAATAATTAATATTCACTCTAGGTTACACCATCACATGCTGGACACAGATAGCCTAGGTGGGGACTGGGGAGGTAAGGCCGTGCTTACCCACCTGACAAAGAGAAAATTCCTCGAAGATAACATGTATACTGGCTGCTAAGGATTTGTAAGCAAAGTTGGGGGTAACCAGCTGAAATCTTCCCTTACAGAAATAAGCTAATAGCGAGGGCCTGGAAACAAATGCACTGATGTCGCTCTATCCAACTAGAAGAAAAGATTCAGATATCAAAGAGGATTTGTCTGAATTATCACATGTACTTTCTTCACTGTGAAAAAGGTTAAGAGTTGCATCTGAAGCTACAAGGGAATAACTTAAAAGGAGTGTCTGAAAGCACATTTATTCAGAAGTAACGCATCTCACGATGGTTTTGGTGTTGTACAATTCCCAACCATCAGCTGGAGTTCAAGCATTGTCACAGCAACTGCAGGACAAACAAATCTCAAAAAAAAAAAAAAAAAGTACAAATCATCCATCCCAACCAGCTTCAACAAAATCAGGCAATCTAATTGAGAGAGGAACACCAATGGGACTAAAAAACACCTAAGGAGGTAGGATACAGGGGAGTTGTGGGCTTAAAAGAAAAATAATTGGGAGTGTAACTGGAAGATCTTCTTTCCGGAGGATCCTTGGACTTGATGGCGGGTTGGTTCAAGTATGCATATTTGCTCTTTGTCCACCTGCACACGTTAATTAAAAGATCATCGTTCCGGAATGGAGAGAACATGTCAAATCTTATTTTCGACGAGAATCAATAAACTCTGTTTCTCACAATCAGAATAAAGAGAAAGGGAACAAAATCTAAAACAGTAATAACCTGTTAGTCAATAAAAAGTTGATCAAGAACACCTCAGTTGCTTCCACTACTATACTAGTTTGAGGAAATTCTAGTCTTAAGAAGGTTAATTTTAGTCTCATCATCAACAAACTTGTACAGAACCACAGGCACTTAAAGAAGTTTAACTCACCAGTCCTTTATTCCCACACGCACTTCCTTGTTCCTGGTATCTTTGCCGCTATTGAGGCTTGTAGTGTCGTTCTCTTTAGCACCATCATCATCCTTCAACGACTCTTCAAATTGCTTATAGCCATCCTCCTATATCAGATGGAACAAACTCTCAACGTGTTAATCAAGCATAAGAAAATTAAAATGCCAATAATTGAAGTCTACGAATTTATAGCATATCAATCGACAGGCTAATCCTGTTGTCCATAACTTGAAGTCATAAAATTGTAGCAGCAGCAGCAGCAAAGTGTTTGGTAATCATATTAGTTTTACATATCACAGTTTCCAAGTTTTAACCAAGTGAAATGTATTGGTGGCTTTTTGGTTTTTTCACCAGTGGGTAACAAAAATAGCAAGACACCCATGTCGATAAATTCATTGCTACACTTGATCTCTATGAAAGGGCATCAACTCAAAATTGAGGTTTTGCAACCTCTATGAGTTCATCCCTGAAGGCTATTTGAATTAGCCTTAAAAATCTGAAACGTTTGCTCCCTCACTGAGATTTCTTGTCCATCTAATAAGTTGACAATCAGCCGCTGGTCATAGGCAGGTAGCTTGAGAACAGGAATTTATTAGATTGAATCTCAAACAATATTAGCTTCTTAGCTAGGAGTTAAAACATGTCTTAAGATTGATTTATTTTGTTCAAGTTAACCAAAATACTCTCACAATTGGAATAATCATTGATATCTTTTCCTCCTCTTATATTTTAGACGCCCAGGAACTTACGAATGAAATGTTTCAAATGTCAATTATATGATCTTACAGAGAGATTTCTAGCTCTGATACGTGCAGCAGCCTTGATAGCAGCAAGGAAGTGATCCTCCTCCTCAGTAAGCTTTTTCCTCCAAAACTTTGCAATCTCTTGCTTTGTCACACTCTCAGTAACCTTCTTCCGAACCCAGAACCTTGGAAGGGGAGGGGGAGGGGGAGGGGGTGGGGGTATTGACTGTGTTATCTTTCCACAGACATCTCCAGTTTCCACTTTCGTTTGCTTCATCTTTAGGCAGATCAATGAGATCACAAAAGAGAAGAGTGTCAAGATATAAAAACCAAAGCCATGATGAGCTAATTCCACAACCAACCCTCAAGAGCTACTGATCCAACCTAATTTTCCAACTGACCGGTAGATTGGCAATCCAGTCACAATTCTTTCTTGTATTCACCACTTTATTTTTTTTAGAATGACCAGGTTAGCTGAGCACATAACAGCACAAATAGGGTCCTACACTTGAAGGGCTTAAGACAAGAAAAATTGACTGGTAGGTACAACCTAAGATTCCCAAATTGACAAGTGATGTATAAAATGATGTTTGCCAAAACTAATTCAAACCAGCATTTCGTTTCCCAAGTTTACTTTCATGAAAGTAACCATATCCCTTCCATGATGGACAGGCATCTGCCAAAACCCACATGTCAAAACCTCATAAACGTAATGGAAGAACATGCTGCTTCTAAAATCTAGCTTTAACCTGATGGAACAATAAATATCAACAACACTGGTGTCCCTCAACCTTGGTATCCCTGAAATTCAACCAGTATAAAGCCTTCCTTCATAAGAAAGCGACTGGTGTGTTCACTGTAATCTCATAACCGATAAACAGCAACAATTTGTCATAGATCTATTATATTACTCTTCCTATATATCCTGCTCTTTTAGAGCCCTGATTTCCTCAGAATAATTAAATTCAATTGTTGAGATAAGAAGCAATTGATTTACATCCATAGCACCAATAAGAATCACAATAGCCATAAATAGAACACTAGATTCCCAGAAACAAAAGCTTTATTCTTTATCGACAGATATACAAAAAAAAAAAAAATATCCAAGAATCAAAGATCATCAAAACATGATTTTAACACTACAAAAAAAAATTCACATCGAATTTGCCACTAGTACAGAAACAACAGCAATAATCAAGGGCCCATGAACTCAAACCACCAATCCATCTAAAACACCTCCAAACCGTACAAATCCTACACAAAAATCAACAACTCAAAAACCCAATAAGCCTCGATCAATCACGAACCCTTCAAGTTTCAGAAGCAATCCTAAGAGCCTTAGTCTTGAACCTATATCTAGGAGCCCTTGGAATAGCCTGACTAGGACCAAGACCAAACTGACCAGGACTAATAGTTGAAGGCTGCCCATCATCATAGATATAACCAACAAGACAGCCACAGCTATTACACTTAATCTTGGTTCTCTTTCTTTGAATGCCCCAGTAGTTCACCGTCTCAAAAAATGGCCTGATCTTGTCTTCTTCTTCAAACTTGAATTTTGTCGAGTCTATTGAAGAAAATGAGAGGGTGCCTTTGTTTCCTGCTTCAAAGTAGAAGTCTTGTGGGTAGAGATGGGTTGTGTTTAGATTCAGGTTTGTTCCACATTCTATGCAAGTGTAGATGGACGCCATTTTTGGAATCTTTTTTTTTTTGGCTTGGAAGAGAAGAGAGACTTAGAGCATCGGAAGCTAAATAGATAGCTAAAATTAAAAAACTAATATTTTAACTTTATTTTTATTTATTTTTTCATACTTCAAAGGGTTCAAAGGGTAAGCCAAATAAAATATTAAAATACTTTTTTTTTCTCACAAATACTATTACTATATATCTCTTAGAAAAACCAAAACTAACAAAATAAAACCAATAAAAAATTAAACCAATTAAATCTAGCCAGGTAAAACAAAAAATAACATTAAAATTATTAAAAAAAATAAAACACTTACTTATTTTATTTTAATAGAATTAGCTTTTCAAATAGTTTTTTTTATTAAAATATACAATTTAAAAAAATTATATTTATACTATTTAACTATTTAATCAATTTATCTCTTTAAAAACAGCATCTCCGATTGATGCTCTTATGTTTCCGGTTTTGGTTTGGCAGACAAGTTAAATGAATGATGAAAGGAAGTGGAAAGGAAATTTCAAAAGCGCGTCGTTTGGAAGCTTCCTTTTGACTATTGAATTGGATTGATGTGTTAATTGCATCAGTGGTCCTTGAGGTATTTGTTGATTTTAGATTGGTCCCTCTCAGCCTCCATTTCTTTTTTTTTCTTTTTATAACTTTGATGTGGAAAATTCTTAAAATGTAATTGTTTTTCAAGAATTTATTTTCTTATAATATTTTCACTTAATTCTATAAAATCATTTAAGGTGATCATTTTCGATTCGATTCGGTTTTCATAAAAAACAAATAATCAAATCTAATTTTTTTTTAAAACAACCGAAACCGGTTCAAACTAACTGGTTTCAGTTTGGTTCGGTTTTTTAAGATAAAAACTGGTTCAAATCGGTTTGGCTTGATTTTTTCCGGTTTGACTCGGTTTTTCCGGTCTGGCTCGATTTTTTTTATTTTTTTTCGGTTTTGGTTCGGTTTGGTTTTTTTTGTTTCAAAATTTTAATTGGTTTAATCTATTTTTTTTACAATTCAATTTTTTTAATTTTTAATTTTAGTTTTCTTGATTTAATCAATTTTTCAAATTTTTCACTTACTCCTAAAATCATCCCCCTTAATTTTAAAATTAGGCAGTACCGATGACACCCACCGTGTATATGGTGATGAATATAATAATTTTTATTTTTAAGTTTCAAATTGTACATTGTATAATTTATTATCTAAGAGCCCTTGGAATCGTCTGGTTGGGTCCAGGATTAAATGACAAGGAATAATAGTTAAAAGAAGCCCACGGGAAGAAGAGCCCAACTATAAGGCCCACAACGACCATCGATATGACAATGTCTAGAAGACCTCTGTACATCATATTAGAGGTGAGAAAAATAACTAAATTATTCAGAATATCTCTTGATATGAAATTAACTTAATTGAATGATTTTTGAATTTTTGAATAATTTCAGTTAGAAATTTTTTTAAATGGTTCATTTTGATTTTGATTTTAGATTTTAGAAATTGACCATAATCAAACCAAATTAAAAAATTAAAATAAAAGGTACATTAAATTAAAACCAAGCCCATTAATTCAAATTAAACTTATTTAATTTTAATATATATAAAACCAAATCGATTGATAAATGGTCTCACAAGATCCAATAGTTCATGTCAATTTTAAAATCATTTTTTATAACATATTTAGCATTACTTTGTTGAGTTTGGAAAAAAATTATAAAACATATCCTAATTCATGATCCTGGTCACGATTAGAATGTGTTAATTTAGGTCAAAATAATATTATTTTAAAAAAATTTAAAATATTTAAAAAACAATTATTTTAATTTTTTTACAAAATAAAATTGAATTTTGACGGAATCACGAATTAACAGGTGAATTTCTACCAAATTTAACATGATATCCACCAAAATATGCTTCTTTGTGTACCAAAAAAAGAAAAGATATTGATGGTGTCCCAATGTAATTTACAGTTTTGTTATTTTTTGTTCAACACAATTTATATTGCCCACTCAATCCATTTCCCACAGGACTTTGTTTGGACCTAAACTCGGAGTCCAATTTAGAAATGGATAACCATTCGGATCAGACAGTGGGCCTATACACCAAGTACACCACCTCAGCCTCAAGCAAAACAATGCGCACCCCGGCGAACGTTAGCACAATTCACCTCCCAAGATCAGCCTCGATTTCTCTATAAATATAACCCCTCTAAGCAGCGGTTCCATTTGTTTCGTGAGCTCTCGCCTCTTCTTTCTCAAGAGAAAAAGGAGCAGATCTCCTTCTCTGCCCCCTTCCCTCTTAACTCTCCTGCAATTATAAAATCCAAAAAAAGTCACTGAAAACGGTCTACAAGATAAAACAAAAAAGACGAATTTGATTATTTGAACTTCATTTGAATTTTTTTTGAAACCCTAAGTTTTGTTTGGATCGCAATCATGGATACGCGATTTCCTTACTCACCAGCGGAGGTTGCTAAAGTCCGTATGGTTCAGTTTGGCATTCTCAGCCCCGACGAGATAGTAAATCTTCCCGACCTCTACTTCTGCTTCTTTTTTTCTCGTTTTCTTTGCACTCTGTTTGGTTGCTGAGAAAAAGAGAAGGAAAAAAAAATTGAAACTACAATTGTTTAATTACAAATGTTAGCTCAAACTGTCACGGCTTAAATTGAACACGAATGAATGTTAGGGTTTCATGAGCATGCTTCCCTGTGTGTGCATAAGTTTTTTCAGATAAAGTCATTAGGAATTGCTATTTCACTCAATAAGAAAATAACAATGAATTCTAGGTTTTCTGAGCTGTGTTCTGTTTGGTTGCTGAGAAAATCTTTGGAGATTTTTAATTCGTAGTACTAGTTCACTGGTTTGATGATTTTTCAGCAGGGAAGAAACCACTGTCTGTTCTAGGTTTTGTGATATTGCACCGTGTGCCCTAACTTTTCAGCTAGGGAAAAAAGTGAATCCTAGGGTTTTGATTCTGTGTTGCTGTGTGTGAAATTTTGTTTTTTTTAGCATGTTTGGTTGTTGAGAAGGAGAAAATAAATGGAATTGTTTGTAGGTAGAAGTACTTGTTGTTGTGAATCTTACTTCATGGAGTAATTGAGTCCTAGGGTTTTTGGTATTGTTTGTATGTTTTAGAGATATTTTGTTGATGGTATTGGTTACACAATGGATTTGTCAGAAGGAGATGAATCAATGCCCAGTTTGTTCTTTATTTACTAAGAGTAAAAAATGATTGCTGAGAAAAGTATTTGATGTGTTGAATTAGCAGTACTAGTTAACTATTTGCTATTCTAAGCTGGGAAATGAATGAATGTAGGGTTATGTAATTTTGCTTGCTCATGTGAACTCCTTTTTTGTTTTTGCGTGCAGAGGCAAATGTCTGTGATACAAATTGAGCACAGTGAGACAACAGAAAGAGGAAAACCAAAGCCAGGAGGATTAAGTGATCCGCGGCTGGGTACTATTGATAGAAAGATGAAGTGTGAGACTTGCACGGCAAATATGGCAGAGTGTCCAGGGCATTTTGGGCACTTGGAGCTTGCGAAGCCCATGTTTCATATTGGGTTTATGAAGACTGTGCTTAGTATCATGAGATGCGTTTGCTTCAATTGCTCGAAGATATTGGCTGATGAAGTACGTGAAGCCTCATTTATAGCCTCAATTATGCAATTATGTCTTTGAATTTGCATGTTTTATTTGGTTGTCAAAGTTGTTGATTGATTTCTGGTTTTTAATGTAGTTGGGATGGGGTCTTAGCAGGTTACAGTTATTATTGTCTGAGTACATGTCTGAATTGATTAGCTGTAATTTTCAGTATTAGGGATGCCAAGTATTTAGGGTATTGTTGGTAGAGATGAAGTCCAGTTATATGAGTACGAGTTTTCCATAATGTGAGTTTTGCTTGTAGCTGGATGTTAGCATTTTCTTTTTCCCAGATAGTGGTTTTGGTTCTGGGATTGGATTTCTTTTTTAATTGAGTTGTCTAAGTTTTGAAAAAAATGTTCTTTCCAGGATGTTCATGTATGAGTAACTGTTCTATACATTTTGTTGAATTTTACTTGCAGGAGGATCACAAGTTTAAGCAAGCCTTGAAAATAAAGAATCCCAAAAGCAGGCTTAAAAAGATTTTGGATGCTTGCAAGAATAAAACTAAATGTGAAGGTGGGGATGAAATTGATGTTCAAGGTCAAGATAATGAAGAGCCAGTTAAAAAGAGCCGTGGTGGCTGTGGTGCTCAGCAGCCAAAACTCACCATTGAAGGTATGAAGATGATTGCAGAGTACAAGGTTCAAAGGAAGAAAAGTGATGATCAGGAACAGCTGCCAGAACCTGTGGAGAGAAAGCAGACCCTTACAGCAGAAAGGGTAATTTTTCTGCATTCAGAGTTCTCATACCTCATCGACTTTGGGGCATGATGCTAATTTCTCTTATTTGATACTGCAGGTCTTAAGTGTTTTGAAGAGGATAAGTGATGAGGATTGTCAGTTGCTGGGCTTGGACCCTAAGTATGCACGTCCTGATTGGATGATTCTCCAAGTCCTTCCAATTCCGCCACCTCCAGTGAGGCCCTCTGTGATGATGGATACATCCTCCAGGAGTGAGGCAAGCCTCTTCCATTTTTTATTTTTTTGTTAATGCTGGATCCTTTCAAATAATGGCTGATAGTAGGTCATATTCTTTGCTTTTGCTTTTTTTTTTTTTTGTTTTTCTTTCTTCCTATTCAGTAAATTAGCATCATCCATGAAATTTTAACCTGTGCGTTCTATGGTGATTCTCACGTATTATTTTTTCTGAATCCAGGATGATTTGACTCATCAGTTAGCAATGATAATTCGACACAATGAGAATCTGAGAAGACAGGAGAGGAGTGGGGCACCTGCTCATATCATATCCGAGTTTGCACAGTTGTTGCAGTTCCATGTAGCTACATATTTTGACAATGAGTTGCCTGGACAGCCTCGGGTATGGGCATGAACATAAACATGTATATGTATAAGTCTGAAGTGAATCCACAAGATTTTATTTACCATCTGGAATATTCTTTACTTTGCAGGCCACACAGAGATCAGGGAGACCAATTAAATCTATATGTAGCAGACTTAAGGCAAAGGAAGGCCGGATTAGGGGTAATTTGATGGGGAAACGTGTGGACTTCTCTGCACGTACAGTTATTACACCAGATCCCACCATTAACATTGATGAATTAGGAGTACCATGGAGTATTGCTCTGAATCTCACATATCCAGAAACTGTGACCCCTTATAACATTGAAAGGTTCGTATCTTCTCAAACTTTATTTTTTTGCCCCCCTTTTCTTTATTTTTCTTGGTTTTTGGTTAAGGATGATTTTGTAAAACAGGTTAAAGGAGCTTGTTGAGTATGGGCCACATCCTCCACCTGGTAAAACCGGTGCTAAATACATCATAAGGGATGATGGACAAAGACTCGATCTTCGCTACTTGAAGAAAAGTAGTGATCATCATCTGGAGCTCGGTTACAAGGCAATGTCTCATATTTGACTGGTTTTTAATGAGTTTTTTGTTTCTAATCATCTCTATTAGACTCTTACATCATGTTTGCAGGTGGAGCGTCATTTAAATGACGGTGACTTTGTCCTCTTTAATCGTCAACCCAGTCTCCATAAAATGTCAATAATGGGGCACAGAATCAAGATTATGCCATATTCTACTTTCCGCCTGAACCTGTCAGTTACTTCACCATACAATGCTGATTTTGATGGTGATGAAATGAATATGCATGTCCCACAATCATTTGAAACTAGAGCGGAAGTATTAGAGCTAATGATGGTGCCTAAGTGCATTGTGTCACCTCAATCAAACCGACCTGTAATGGGAATTGTACAGGATACACTTTTAGGATGCCGCAAAATCACCAAGAGGGATACCTTCATAGAGAAGGTGATAGTCAAGATTTAATATTTCAGCTACCTGGTCATGTTAGTGGTGTAGATTTCTCTTGAACAGCCAAACTTTAACCTCCATTATGTTTTGTAGGATGTTTTCATGAACATCTTGATGTGGTGGGAGGATTTCGATGGGAAAGTTCCTGCTCCAACAATTGTGAAGCCACGACCACTTTGGACCGGGAAACAGGTTTTTAACCTTATCATACCCAAGCAGATTAATTTGATTAGAACTGCTGCCTGGCACATGGATTCAGAGAGAGGAATGATCACTCCAGGGGATACATTAGTCCGCATAGAAAAAGGGGAGCTGCTTTCTGGAACTCTCTGCAAAAAAACGCTTGGGACTTCTTCTGGAAGTCTTATACATGTCATTTGGTATGCATTAGTTCTTTACAGTATCTGGTTGATATCCCAAATTTTTTGGCCTGCATCTTTAGGCTTTTTAGATATCTTGTTAAAGATTTAAAATTCCGGTCCTTTCATATAAATTTAAAAATTTTGAGCGGATAGTCTATGCCATTGCTTAATTGCTCTATGAACTCTTTTGCTTTTAAAAAATGCAAGTGATTTGGGAATAAGAAAAGAGAGGTTTTACTTTTGGGTAAGTAATGTGCTGAATGACTGATGATAGTACTCACCAGTAATGGTAGATTATATGCATTTAATCTTCTAATTGATGTTGATTTGAACACCTGTTTAAAGATGAATTTAGAAAATTGTGGTGCTTCACGGCTTCTGTCCATGTATACAGGGAAGAGGTTGGCCCAGATGCAGCTCGCAAATTTTTGGGGCATACACAGTGGCTAGTGAATTATTGGCTTTTGCAAAATGCTTTCAGTATTGGAATTGGAGATACCATTGCTGATGCATCAACAATGGAAAAAATTAATGAGACTATTTCAAATGCAAAAAATGAGGTGAAAGATCTTATTAGGAAAGCACAGAATAAGGAGTTGGAGGCTGAACCTGGACGGACTATGATGGAATCATTTGAAAACAGAGTGAACCAGGTATCCAAGTAATTGATTCTGTATTCGTTCTCTTATGTTGTGCATTTTGGTGTACTTTTAATATAACAATTGCCATCTTGCAGGTGTTGAATAAAGCTCGTGATGATGCAGGAAGCAGCGCCCAAAAAAGTTTATCTGAGAGTAACAATCTCAAGGCAATGGTCACTGCTGGATCGAAGGGGAGTTTCATTAACATATCACAGATGACTGCTTGTGTGGGGCAGCAAAATGTTGAGGGTAAGCGTATACCATATGGTTTCATTGACCGGACGTTGCCTCACTTCACCAAGGATGATTATGGTCCAGAAAGTCGTGGGTTTGTGGAGAACTCATACTTGCGTGGGTTAACCCCACAAGAGTTCTTTTTTCATGCCATGGGTGGTAGGGAAGGTCTCATTGATACTGCAGTGAAGACTTCTGAAACTGGCTACATCCAGAGGCGACTTGTGAAGGCCATGGAGGATATTATGGTCAAATATGATGGTACAGTAAGGAACTCATTGGGGGATGTCATTCAGTTTCTATATGGGGAAGATGGTATGGATTCTGTCTGGATAGAATCACAAAAATTGGATTCTCTCAAAATGAAGAAAGCAGAATTTGACAGGGTATTTAGATATGAATTTGACGACGAAGACTGGAATCCTACTTACATGATGACTGATCACGTTGAGGATTTGAGAAATATCCGAGAATTGCGTGATGTGTTTGACGCTGAAGTTCAAAAACTTGAAGCAGATAGATACCAACTTGGAACAGAAATTGCCACCACAGGTGATAATACATGGCCAATGCCTGTTAACCTCAAGAGGCTTATCTGGAATGCACAGAAGACTTTCAAGATTGATACAAGAATTGGAAGAGTTTCAGATATTCACCCAATGGAGGCTGTGGAAGCTGTTGATAAGCTTCAGGAGAGACTTAAGGTTGTTCCTGGTGATGATCTGTTGAGTGTGGAAGCCCAAAAAAATGCCACTCTCTTCTTTGGAATCTTGCTTCGCAGCACTTTGGCCAGTAAAAGGGTGTTGCAGGAATACAGGCTCAGTCGCGAAGCATTTGATTGGGTTATTGGTGAGATAGAATCACGATTTTTACAGTCATTAGTCGCACCAGGTGAGATGATTGGTTGTGTTGCTGCACAATCCATTGGAGAGCCTGCTACTCAAATGACCCTCAATACTTTCCACTATGCTGGTGTTAGTGCAAAGAATGTCACTCTAGGTGTTCCTAGGTTGAGGGAAATTATTAATGTAGCTAAAAAAATAAAAACACCTTCACTTTCTGTGTACCTGAAGCCTGAATTTAACAAGACAAAGGAGAAGGCTAAAAATGTTCAGTGTGCTTTGGAATACACCACTCTCCGAAGTGTCACACAAGCAACAGAAGTGTGGTATGATCCAGATCCCATGAGTACTATAATTGAAGAGGATGCTGACTTCGTGAAGTCATATTATGAAATGCCAGATGAAGAGGTTGCACCGGAGAAAATATCTCCCTGGTTGCTTCGCATAGAGTTGAACCGTGAAATGATGATTGATAAGAAGCTAAACATGGCTGACATTGCTGAGAAGATCAATCATGAGTTTGATGATGATTTGACTTGTATCTTTAATGATGACAATGCTGAGAAACTGATTCTTCGTATCCGTATCATGAACGATGAAGCTCCAAAGGGGGAGTTGAATGATGAATCAGCTGAAGATGATGTTTTCTTGAAAAAGATTGAGAGTAACATGCTGACTGAAATGGCTCTTCGTGGTATACCAGATATCAACAAGGTGTTCATTAAAAATGCCAAGGTAAGCAGTTTTGATGAGAGTGAAGGATTTAAGACTACGGAGGAGTGGATGCTGGATACAGAGGGTGTCAATCTCCTGGCTGTTATGTGCAATGAAAATGTTGATGCCCGAAAGACAACAAGCAATCACTTAATTGAAGTTATAGAAGTGATTGGAATTGAAGCTGTTCGTCGATCCCTACTGGATGAATTGCGAGTTGTCATATCGTTTGATGGATCTTATGTGAATTACCGGCATCTGGCTATACTGTGTGATACGATGACCTACCGTGGTCACTTGATGGCAATCACTCGTCATGGTATTAATCGGAATGATACTGGGCCAATGATGAGATGCTCATTTGAAGAGACTGTTGACATTCTCCTTGATGCTGCAGTATATGCTGAAACAGATTACTTGAGGGGCGTCACCGAAAATATAATGCTGGGTCAGCTTGCACCAATTGGCACTGGATATTGTGCTCTTTATCTAAACGATGAGATGTTGAAGAATGCTATTGAGCTCCAGCTCCCTAGTTATATGGAGGGCCTTGATTTTGGCATGACACCTGCTCGTTCTCCAGTTTCTGGGACTCCTTATCATGATGGGATGATGTCTCCCATGCTGATGAGTCCGAATCTCCGCATGTCACCTACTGTAGATGGAGTGGCCTTTTCGCCTTATGTTGGTGGGATGGCCTTTTCTCCTAGTACATCTCCTGTTTCAACATCTATTGGCTACAGCCCATCATCTCCAGTCTACAGTCCTGGATACAGTCCTACTTCACCTTCATACAGCCCCGCCTCACCAAGTTATAGCCCTGCTTCCCCAAGTTATAGCCCAACCTCACCCACTTATAGTCCCAGTTCTCCTAGTTATAGCCCAACTAGTCCTGCCTATTCTCCTACAAGTCCATCATACTCCCCCACTTCACCAAGCTACAGCCCCACTTCCCCGAGCTACAGCCCCACTTCCCCCAGCTACAGCCCCACTTCCCCGAGCTACAGCCCCACATCCCCCAGCTACAGCCCCACATCCCCCAGTTACAGCCCCACTTCACCTGCGTACAGTCCCACTTCACCTGCGTACAGTCCAACATCACCTGCGTACAGCCCTACCTCCCCATCATACAGCCCCACCTCCCCATCATACAGCCCCACATCCCCATCTTACAGCCCCACATCCCCATCCTACAGCCCCACTTCACCAGCCTATAGCCCAACCTCCCCTGGCTACAGCCCAACCTCGCCAAGTTACAACCCCCAATCAGCAAAATACAGCCCATCACTGGCATACTCACCTAGCAGTCCAAGATTGTCACCAGCCAGTCCTTACAGTCCAACATCTCCAAATTATAGGTAGGCACATGACAATTTATCAGTAGCTTGTTCTCCAACTTGTTATTGCATTTGGGTTTGGTGAATTATTAGTATCATGCTGCTGCTAAATCTCTAGCTTTTTATCCTTTTGTTGCAGCCCAACATCACCCTCTTATTCGCCCACATCTCCATCATATTCCCCTTCAAGTCCGACCTACAGTCCTAGCAGGTAAGTCTTAGTTTGCCTCCACTTTGTGTGCTGCTAGTGATGTTGACTGGATTTTTCTTACCCTAACTTTAATCACGTTGCACTCTAATGCTTCTATTTGTTTTCCCCAGTCCATATAATTCTGGTGTCAGCCCAGACTACAGCCCAAGTTCTCCACAGTACAGGTGGGTCCTAGTCCACTATCCAATTTTTCAATCAATGTATTGAGTCGGCATTTAATCTAAATATAGCAACCTGATGAAAATCTTTCTGCATTGTTTTGTATTTCACGCAGTCCAAGTGCAGGATACTCACCAAGTGCCCCTGGGTATTCGCCATCATCTACCAGCCAATACACTCCTCAAACAAGTACCAAGGGTGACAGGGACAAGAAGGATAGCAAGAGCACTCGATGAGACATAACATTTAATGAAAAAAGGGGCTCAGTGAGTAGTAAAATCAGGTTGTTATTCAAACTCTTGACCTGTGTATTGGATATAAAACTTTTGTCAACATTGGTGAAGTTTTCTGAATTATAATGTTGAGAGGTGCAGTAGACAACATGGATTTTAAAGTTGTTCGTAGTGTCCCTGAAATAAGATAATGAATGAGCTATTTTATTCTCAGTGCCTAAAATAGTTTGTTTTCCAGACTTGAGAAGTAGTTTCTGGTCCAAGTACTGATGGCGTTATCAATCCTGGTTTCCGATCCCTCATTTACTCACAGTCTGTGATCTATTCTATCAGCTGTGTAATGCTTGTCACTGTAACAAGTATTCTGTCAACTTCTTAGATTCTCCTTCAGTAATGCTAGACCATTCTTGGCGAGATGATTCATGCATGGAATTTCGTCTTTTTGAATGAGAACATTTGATACCCAAATGAAAATCTTAGAATTAGGGAATGGTATATGCACTTCTAGGATAGCACAGCCTGATTTGTGCTTTTATTTTGTTTGATTTGCAGATTCCAAGAAATTGGCTGGCCTTGATCTGGAAATGTCAGAAGCTGCAGGTTATCCATCCTCCTCCATAGATATTTATTCCATAGTTTCCGTGATGTTCAATATTTCTATATAATAGTGTACTCTGTTTTAAGTGGAGCTGAATTTTCAGAGTAAGCATATTGACTTTTGATGAGTGGGGTTTGAGTTTCTTTCGGAAAATATGGTTACTTTTTCAAGTGTATATGGTCTCTTCTTCATTTGGTGTATCTCCATAGTTATTGAAGTAAACACTTATCTGCTGGAATTATGTTTCTGGAAAGCCATTTTTCTTGGTGTTGATGAAATAATGAAAGGCTGAATAAGCAAAAAAAAAAAAAACAAATTGACATAAGAGGGGTATTAGTTAAAAACAAACTTAAAAAATAGTTAAAAAAAAAGACAATTTAATGATGATAATTCCGACCACTGTCATCTAATTTCACTAGGTGAAAAAAGTCTTATAGTTTTAAGTATCAATGTAGCTTAAAAATCAGATTTAAGTCAATAATGAAATATTATTTTTAGTTTGATTTTGTGATTTAGATTTTATTTTGGTTTATTAGGTGATAGATCAGTTTCTTGGTATTCTAAGAGTGTTTTGTGGTTAAAACTTAAAATAGATTGAAAAACAGGCTCTTTAGATGAAAAATTTGTAGACTTGATTTTCAACCATTCATTGATGCTTAGAATCTGGACTAGCGAGCGACATATATTCTCTCTTTTTTCAAAAAAATATAATAAAATGAACAACCTCACTTTAAAAAAGAAAAATAAAATAACTGCATCAAGCATGGAGGCCTGGGCTTCAAAAGCCGAACACTTTGGTTTTTCCTGTCTTGGATTTTTTTCTTTGTTCATTGGAATCCGACGAGTATTCTCTCTCTTCTCATGAGAAAAAGACTAAAAAATAAAAACAAATAAAGTTTGATATAATTTGCCAAAATTAAAGGGACAGATTAACATAAAAAATAGGAGATAGAAAAGATACTTTCCAAACAACTTGGAAGCTCTGACCCATGTTACCCTTATTTTTTATTTTTATCATCTATTTTTCAATTTAACCATCCTTTCTTGAAATATATACAATTAGATGTTAATTTATGCTTAAAAAAATAATATCAAGAAAAATAAAAATTTTAAGGATCAAATTAAAAATTATAAATAAAAACATTGCTTCGATGATATTGAATAATAATTGATTTACAATATAAAAAAGGATTAGTAGTATATATTAAATATGTTGCTTGCGTTTCACTGCAGAATAAATAATTTTTTTATATTAAAAAAATAACATGATAAAAAGAATTTAAGTTTCAAGTCATCGATGTAAATGATAATCTAAATAATATAAAAAAAAACAATAAATAAACGGATAAAAAAATAAAATAAAGATAAAAAATTCATGCATAAACCTATTCAGGTTATCAAAACAATCCAATGCTAATTTAATTGAAGAGAGAGAGAGAGAGAGAGAGAGAAAAACTTGAAAAAGAA
This sequence comes from Populus trichocarpa, assembly GCF_000002775.5. NCBI lineage: Eukaryota > Viridiplantae > Streptophyta > Magnoliopsida > Malpighiales > Salicaceae > Populus > Populus trichocarpa. The sequence goes on along the minus strand of NC_037289.2, from coordinate 7,735,270 downwards.
GAAGCATAAAACATGGGGGAAAACCAAGCAAACCTGCGGTCCTAAAACACCAGCTTATAAATCATCGAGTTATAAGCAAATGTGCTGACGTTTGCAGCTTTATTTCTTCGTGTTAGCCAACTTAGATGATTCGTGATGGCAAAGTGTTTCGACTTTGTTAGGAATAGGAATGTAGTGGATGGTACAAGAATGACCTTTGGTCTGTGGACGAAGCCACCCTGTGATTTGAGTTGCAAAAGAAAAAAAAATAATGGCATCCAAAACAGGGAACAAATCTGCCAAGTGTCAAGCTCTCCTGCTGTCTGCTCCCAATTTATTTAATCTTTATTTTATGGGATGGAGGTTGCTATCAAAAAGTCAGACCCGCTCCCTGGCACTGATCTCATGGAGTGTGGTTCTTTTATAGTATTATTAGCTTCGGCCGGCAATGGTGGCGGTTTCTTTCAGGCATTAGTTTGCTGCACTATGCGACGCAATCCTTGACGAAGTCAGGAAAACCAATATCATTGGTTTCGAAAGCTTCAAATAAGCTTCTGGGATTTCCCATCCACCATAAGACTACATAGTTAGCAGAGCAAGAGAAATCAAGAAGCAATTTCTTTCTTGATGGGGAAACGAAGGAAATCAAAATTCAGTGTCCTCGCCTGTCTTCCGCAAGCAGCATCTCCTGTCACGTTCCAGAGTCCACCAACCAGCCCTCGCATGTCCAATACTGACAGAGGTTTGTCTGGTCGGATCGTATCGCTTGTTCCAAAGGAGGCTAGAACAAAGGCTAGGAGTGGATGCTTTGATGATGCACAAGAGCCCTCATCCCCTAAAGTTTCGTGCACGGGCAAAGTCAATAACAAAAGCAAGAAAAAACCACAAGCAACTAAGTCAGACTCTTGTCCTGAACCAACAGTACTAACGGTTCTCAAAGGAAAGAAACAAGGTCTGCAATCTGATACCTCTCGTGGGAGGCCGCCTGTTGCAGATAAACCTCCTTCTTTAGGTCACATGAAGCAGTTCTCGAGCAATTGTGGCGTGTTAAGAGATTTTGATTGGAAGGCTCATGATGTTTCAGGGATGCCAGATAACTCAAATTATAGTTCATATGATGAGAAGAACGGAGATAAAGAGAAGGTGTTTATTGTAGTGGAAGTGGATGAAGACATTCCTAGAGAGCCAAAGAAACAAGTAGAATTGTGGAGGAGAAGAAGCTGCAGGACTCCTCCTGGACCTCTTCAATTGGAGAAACAAGCACGTTGTTAATGTTTTAATACCAAGTTTAATTTGTTCAAGTTTTATTTCAACAGCACGAGCCTCCTCATGAGGTGGTGATCATGGTGGTGAAGGAGGTGTTCGTGGTCGTAGTAGTGGAGGAGATGAGGTGGTAATTGTGTTGTGGTTTCTTCATAAGCATAAGCTTCTTAGTTTTAGTTGCTGCATACTTGGCCATTGTAAGAAAGAAGGCGACGGGTAAGAAAGATCCACGCTCTCATAAAAAAAAAAACGAAAATAATAAAAGGGCGGAGACCTAAGAAACGATTGTATGTCATTGACACGAAGAGTCGCAATTGTAGTGAAAATATATTATTCCAAACTTATGGTCTCCCTCTCTTTTCCTTTGTGCGAAAGCAATACTCTTAAGAAATCGTTTGTTTTTGCAGAGGAAAAACTATCTGAGTAGTTAAATAACTTTTGTTTTTGTTTTTTATTGTTTTTTTTTATATTCCATGGATAATTGCATTTCAAATTTTAATTTTATAAAAATTAAAATAATTTGTTTTACATGTAAAAATTCATCTCATAACAATTTTTAACATAACATATATTTTTAAAATTTATTTTTTTTAAAACCCCAACTAAAATATTTTTTTAAATTACTATTAAAAAAGTTACCATAATGCTAAATACACTAAATACCACTAACAAATTAATCTTTAAATTTACTATTAAAAAAATACACAAATATAAAAATGAAATGAAATATCATGTACAATGAAAATAACTTCACTTGGGGTTTTACATGTAAATTACTTAATATGAAGGAAGTGATGATCGTGGTGGTCATCATGATAATAATAATAAAAAAGATAATGATAAGATGATGATGGTAATAAAAAATAAGATGATGATGATTAATATTGTAAATAAATTATTATTCATAAAATATTTTAAATTTTTTTATGAATTATAAATATTTTTCAATAAATAAACTAAGTTTGAAGGTTAAATGTAAAATATTTTATATTAATTAATTTTCTTGTAAAATATTTTACAAGAAACAGACATAAAAAAATATTTTACAGTAAACAAACATAAAGTTATTTTTTTATTTTTTCTTCTACTTTTTTTCTCAAATATTTATATTTATTTTTTTAATTTATAAATCATCTAACATAATTTTTTTTGAAATCAACAACATTATCAAATGAAAAAAAAACCTCACATTTCTTATACCTCTGTTCGATATTGAAATCTAACAATAATCAAGAGGTTTAGGATCACATGATATTTGCAATCATCGGCCAATAATTACAAAAATTGCATTATCATTCAAGCAACACAATTTTCAAATGAAATACATTTAATTGCAAAATGAAATCACTGCAAAAAATATAAAAAATAAACCTATCGCCTTGGATGCTGGCCAAAGACCAACGAACGACCTGTCAGCCTAATGGGCAGATTACAAGAAACAAAATTCTCTCTTTCTAGGAACATAAAAAGGGAGAAGGCAGGGGAAAAACAAAGAAAAAGAAAAAGAATCAAGGTAATAAATAATACGAAGGTCTGTCCGTCTTGGTTGGTTCTTAATTTCTTGTTTGCAGATTATTATCATTATTATTTTTATTAATTAGACATGAAGAAGTCACCGTTGCCAATGGTGCAAAACACAAGCAGCAAGGATGAAAAGAGAACAAGAAAAGAAACGCTAGTGAAGCTGTTAAGATGGCATTTTGGGTATCAAGATTTTAGAGGCAAACAGTTAGAAGCCATTGAAGCTGTTTTATCAGGTCCTAAACACACACTATTACTCTTACTATCTCGAAAACAAAACCTCATGTTGCCCCCCTTTTATTTTATTTTTTTAAAATTTGGTAGGGAGGGATTGTTTTTGTTTGATGCCAACTGGTGGAGGGAAGTCAATGTGTTATCAAATTCCTGCTCTTGCTAAACGTGGGATTGTTCTTGTCGTGTCTCCTTTGATTGGTGAGTAAATTCTTTATATTTTTGTTAATTTTATTAAGCTGTTTTCTTTCTTCTTCTTCTTTTTTTTTAGATTCAACCCTAATTTGTCTTTTCCTTTTCTTTCATTTTTTTTTGCTTGCAGCCTTGATGGTAAGTTGAGCATGCTGGAATTTTACTCTCTTGTATTTGGTTTACTGGGAAGAGTTTTCTTGGGATTTTGATTTTAATTTTTTTTAGGAGAACCAAGTGATGGCCTTGAAGGAGAAAGGAATTGCAGCTGAATTTCTTTCATCGACTCAAACATCAAGTGTTAGAAATAAAGTGAGTTTTGGTGTGTGTTCTTGCCCTTTATTGGTTTTCAGAACCGTTATTTTACGATGTTTTTTATGAAAGTATGCACGTTGGTGATGGGCTCTTGTGCCGTATTGGGTTTGGGAATTGTGATTTGTCAAGTCTTGGCGTTGAGATGCTTGTGATTGTTTATGAGTTGTGGTTTTCTTAAACCTTGTGGTGTTGTAACTAGAATGTATTAGATATGGGGAATGTGTCATAATTTGTATACATCAACGAGCACTTAGCATAATTTTGATTAGCAGCTAGGAAACAGGATTGTATTTCATGGATTGCCTATTCTAATGCCATTGCTTGTTTTGCTTGCCTGCTATTTTATTTTTTCTTTTAACTTTATAATGTCTATAGGACATTAACAGTTGAAAAGATATTATACTTATAAATTAATGACCGTCTTTTTTGGCACTGTTAGATTCATGAAGATCTGGACTCTGGAAAACCATCTGTGAGGCTGCTGTATGTAACACCAGAATTAATTGCAACACCAGGATTTATGTCGAAGCTGACAAAGATTCACACCAGAGGGTTGTTGAATCTCATTGCCATAGATGAGGTGTGAACTTATTATTATTATTTTTTTAAATGATGAAAACTTAGATATTCTTTATATTAACAAAGGTTTAACTTTGAGACTCGTGTCTATCATTCCACCTCTTCTTCTCTCTTGATAAATTTCAGGCACATTGCATTTCGTCATGGGGTCATGATTTCAGGTGCGTAAGTAGTTTAAGTAATGAAGGAGTTGACTTTTTTCCCTATTCTTTCCTTCTGCCAGAAGGACAATTTTGTTCCATTAAATGTTTGTGCAAGGTATTGATGTGATTTTTTTCAATAGAGCTACTAGCAGGGCTAGTTTGTGTGTATAGCACAATTTGCTTCAATGCAGTTACGCAATCAAACATGTATATAAATGTAATAAGAAGTTTGGTTCCCTGTCTTGAGTGTCGAGTGATAGTTATTCTTGTATAAAGTAAAAAAGTTGGAATTTCTTGGTACTCTTTACTGAATTTTTGCATCTTGGAATTTTTTTAACTATGTTTTATTTTTGCCTATTTTCTAACTTTTGGCTTTGAATAGGCCTAGCTACCGTAAGCTTTCATCTTTGAGGAATCACCTTCCAGATGTACCAGTCCTGGCTTTGACAGCTACAGCTGCTCCTAAGTAGGTTTTTAGAAGAACTGGATTTATTCTCTACTCTCAACAGTCTTACATCACTCTAAATCATAAGAAGAGATAACAGTTTCATTTTCTGAAGAAGGGAGCAGAGAGCTTTAATAATTCTATAGTTGTTATTTTTATCTGCAGAGTTCAGAATGATGTGATAGAGTCATTATGTCTGCAAGACCCTTTGGTTCTCAGCTCTTCTTTCAATCGTCCAAATATTTATTATGAAGGTGGGTTCTGCTAGCTTGTTTCAGGAATGAAAACATATTTCATAAGCTCAAGTTTATCAGCTAGAATATTCCAAACTAAACCTCATTCCCAACCCGTGTCCAACTGCATGTGCATCTAAGTGGATTTCTCAATAGCGCAGTTCGATACAAAGATCTTCTGGATGATGCCTACGCTGATTTATCCTCTGTACTCAAATCTTGTGGGGATATCTGTGCAATTGTTTACTGCCTTGAACGAACAACCTGTGATGGCTTGTCTGCTCATCTTTCCAAAAATGGCATTTCCTCTGCTGGTAGTTAATATTCTCTTACACTTCTTTTCCCTGGGAATATTTTTTTTTAAATTTTTTTTTATGACAGGTGTTAGTGATGGTATACTCCCTTTTCACACTGGGGTTTTTTTCAGCTTACCACGCTGGCTTGAATAATAAACTGCGGAGCTCAGTTTTAGATGATTGGATTTCTTCTAAAATACAAGTTGTTGTGGCCACAGTGGCTTTTGGGTATGATCTACTCTATAATTTATGCTAAGCTAACAGGTATTAGCATTCCTTTTTTTGTGCGCAACCTCCTCAGCTGAGAGTAATGTAGATCCCTCAATTTTTTTTCTTGCCATGCTAACTTTCAACAGGAATGGTAAATGTGCTCTGGAAATGGAAGCCTGTATATCATTCTTGTATTTTTTTCCTTTTTGAAGTGTTTTATTCTAGATTGTGATGGTTTTGTTTGCTTCCCTTGTACTCTTCTGTTTGGAGCTGTTCTGGTGAATGCCCGGTAATTGAGACATTGTTGTTCCTCCAGGATGGTATGCAATCAAATACTCGTGAATTCATTGAGCCTTGAAATCTGGAAATTTTATTTTGTATATATCTGATATATGGTTAAGCAGCTATCATGTGCTTCTAATGACATTATGATCAATATTTTCTAGGGTATAGATAGAAAAGATGTTAGAATGGTTTGCCACTTTAACATTCCAAAGTCAATGGAGTCCTTCTATCAAGAATCAGGTAGAGCAGGACGTGACCAGCTTCCATCCAGAAGTCTCTTGTACTATGGAGTTGATGATCACAAAAAGATGGTATGTTCTATGGTTTCACCACTTCCCTTGTAGTTATTGGTTTACTTATTTATCAACAGTTGCATCTTGCATGGGCTTGTAAAGGAGATATTTCGCTAAATCATTGGAGCTGTATGAGATATTTCGCTAAATCATTGGGAGCTGTATGACAGGAGTTCATTTTAAGAAATGCTGAGAACAAGAAGCTGCAGTCCTCAAGTTCAAAGGGCGAGTTGTCAAAAAAGTCCCTCACTGACTTCAATCTGGTGAGCGTCAAGTCATTTTGTTCTGTACATACTCTGTGCTACTAGATACTCAATGCAAGATGCAACCACATTCAGATGATTGAGTACTGTGAGGGTTCTGGATGCCGTCGGAAAAAGATTCTTGAGAGTTTTGGGGAACAGGTAACGTGGGCATGGAATTTTTTTTCCTACATGGACCTCACAATGCCTTTCTCTATCAACACAAGTTAGGGTACTTATTATCATTCACCACAGCAGGTTTCTGCCACACTATGTAAAAAATCATGTGATGCCTGCAAACATCCAAATCTAGTTGCCAAGTATTTGGAGGAACTTACAACTAGCATTGCTCGTCAGAGAAATGGTTTTTCTCGAGTTTTTATGAGCAGGTGCTTCTCTTTTGTCCATATTATATAGTATTTTGGTGTATCAGTTATTGTAAAGTTCAGTGGAAACATAAAAATTCAAAATTGAAATTACAGAGGAACTAAGCAATCTGGTCTCCATAGAAAAGAGACTTGTCAGGAATCTCAAAAAATGGCCGTGTTGTTATCTTAAACCTGAAGTAGATTTACTTAGAATGTAACCATTTTTCCATGTGGACTTCCCTTGCTTTTGTTCCAAGCTACCAGGTTTCCATTGTTTCCAGTTGGGATGAGCCTAACCTATTGCTGGCTTTCAAATGTTTTCATTTTCATTGCCCCCCTGCAGCATTTTATTATTGTCCTACTAATAGTTAGGAATGCGTTGCTCTTATTTACTTGGTTAATCTTCAAGTTTTAGAATTTCTTATGAGCTTGATTCATTCTTCTCATTTATTCAGGTCCACAGATATGATTGATGAAGAATTCAGAATTGATGAACAATTCTCTGAATTCTGGAATCGGGACGATGAAGGCAAAAGTTCTGAGGAAGATATATCTGATTTTGATGGTGGATAATTTTTGTAAAATTTCAATGTTTATGCTGGGGGTGGTTTGGGGGCGTTATAGAAATTCTGAACTTCTTTTTTTTATTATCTCATATGTCAAGTTTCTTTGCTGGCAGATGAAACTGAAGTTGTCAAGAGCCTACCTAGATCAAGATTGTCAAGAAAATCAGGAGTAGATGAGAAGATTGAGTTGCTGCAGCGTGCGGAAGAAAATTATTATCAGAATAAAAACTTTGATAAACTGGTCCGTCCTTAATATTTTATGTCCTTGAAAAATTAACAGCATCTATTTTTTTTTTCTTACTGAACGTAAGCAGCAAGGAGTAAATGCAATTGATGATTGATTAGAATGTATGATTGTTTCATTTTTTCTGTTGGGATTGTGGCTATCTAGATTGATGGGTGAAGTAACTTTGATTTCTAAAATTTATGCTCTATTTGCTTTCTGGGCAATGGTGAGTGGAGTTTCTATTTATATATATATATATAGTTGAACGTGGTGCCATTGTATCTCTGTTTAATTAAGACAATAGTTGTATTTCTTTGCTATGTGATTCACAAGCAATTCAATCTGTTTCATGACCATAGTTCTACAGTCAACCATCTAGCAACTTCTTTTTCATGAAAATTGATTTTTTTTATTTGTGAGCAGAAAAATAAAGTTGACAAGAATGCCATATCTGAAACACTGAGAGAAGCAAGCAAACAAAGATTATTAAATGCTTTGAAGCTAGCTCACAAGCGGCTTGGAATCTTAAAGTAAGCAGACCTTTCCCTTCGCCCATGGCATCAGATCTGTTATTTGATTAGCATACAAGAGAACTTTTTTAATACGTTTGATTGGGAGAAAGATAACCATGATAGATTTTAATTTGTTTATTCTCCCCTTTGCAGCATTGAACTTGATACATCAGCCTCCTTCCTTGAAAATGAGTGCTACAAGAAGTACGGAAAGAGTGGAAAAACGTTCTACTATTCTCAGGTGGCAAGTACAGTAAGGTGGCTATCATCAACTACTTTGGTAGAGTTAACGAATCGGCTCGGCCCTGGCACCCCTTCCGTCCCTGTGTCTAAAGAACATCCTCCTGAGACACCACCATCACCCTTGCTTGAGCAGAGGCCACCAGAAACTACTAACCTAAAACGCCACAGTAGCTTTCATTCACCCTTGCTTGAGCAGAAGTCACCAGAAACTACTACCCCAAGACTCGACCATACATTTCAATCAGAAACTTCGATGAATACTTCACCGTCAGAAAGTTCCAGCCTGAGTACAAAGCTGCCATCCATTCCATCCTTTTCCGAGTTTGTGAACAGCAAAAAGGAAAAAGGCAACCATGCCAATACATCACAAAACCAATCACACATGAGACTGGAGAAGACCGGAGAGAAGAGGCTGAGGCTGCATTAACTCAAATTTTGGAGCTTTATTTTTCCCTCTTCTTAGTTATGTACACACGAGTAGTCGGTCTGGAATAATCTTGTTATAAATTCTGATCAAGGATAAAACACTTTTTTTTAAAACTAAATACGTATTTGGTAATTATAAACATCCCTTTTCAAATTATTGGTAACCTCCTAATTTCTTATTTCAGAGAGCCAAAAAGCACTCTCCTTGATTATTTTTGTCTTTTTAATCTTTTTGTAATATACAAGTTGCAAGACCTTCCTAAAATATAATCCTGAAATCAATAAATGAGAGGAGGAGGAACGATGCCTCCCTGATATGGACTGGGTGTGACCCTTGCTCTTGAACACGAGAAGGGTCGCCTTTGTGGCCCCTCAAAATAACTTCGATGGTTGGAGAATTACTTTTTCATTAAATTCTTTCACACCATCAAATAGATTTTGCAAATTAAATAAAATTGAAAGATTGACTGGAAAAATAAATAAAATAAATGAAACTATGGTCAATAATACCAAATCTGATAGGAGACAGACCAACAAGCTCACCCTACAACAAATGGTGCGTAGCTAGACGAGACACATCGGGAATCAAGAACAGCTAAGAACTACTGCATAAACTTGACCTTTTTTTCTTTCTAGCTTCAGAGCACAAATTTCTTCATAGTAAAAAGCTTCTCTCACTCGTTATTTTTTCTCCATTTACTAAATACACCTCGTTGAGTACATGGTCACAGGAGAATCCATGAAGGGAGCACCACAAACTCTAGGATGATCACTCTCCACCCCATAGTCCAGCATCTGATGGCCCTCCAAATCTTCATCATGATCACAAACGAACTCAGGGATTTTTACTTCATTTCTCCTTATAGGGTCCCATAAATAATCAATCCTATTGATATATCTTAGCTTCCCATACAACCTGCCACAATATTGTTTGTGTTGGTTTATTCACGTAAGCCAGAAAGCTAAAAATGCAACCAAATACCGATACCCTTTGAGAGAAACGCATCAGTCATTGTGCAAAATATTTCGTCGTTCTTACCTGCTGCCGAAGTGAAGACGGCCAAACGTGGCAAGGAAAAGTTTGGCTTGTAGGCTGGGGTGGACAAAGTAAATTGCCTGGAGATTATCCCTAGCGTTGATTGGTATAACATCATAGATTGATCGGAGGGCTGAGATTCCTGGAAAATCCTCACTCTTTTGTACTTGTGTGTGAAGGTACAAGACCGAAAATGGCTTCTTCTTTAGCCTAGGAAAGATGTTCTCCTCCAAATAATTCTTGAGTGCATCCACGCTCAAATACCGAGCTGCAAAAGTAAAAAATCGAAACCATAAAACAGTAAGAAATAAAATAAAATTATCAAGCACATTCGGCACGACAGTCGAGAGGATTATTTTCATGTTAATGTTAGAGAAGTTACTAACCCGATAAGAATTTGCCGATAATTCGAAGGACTTTGTGGCCATTTTTATCCCTGCCTTGAAATTTGAAAATCTCCAATTTCTCAACAAGTTGTTCTTGGTCAGACAGAGAAATGTGAGTGCACATATTTCCTCTTGCTTTGGTTTTCTTCAACCGACTGATCTTGCTGTGTCTGAAGGTGTGAAATAGAGAAGAGAGAAACAAGGAAAAGATTGATTATGGGGTTATGATGTTTGAGAGGGAGAGGAGAGCGGCAATAGAGGGAGGAAGGTTAGGAAAATAATGGATGAGCAGAGAGAAGGATATTCCAAGGCATCTTCCATTTTGGACCAGATCGAGTTTTGTTCTGTTTTGTTTCCAGTCCTTTTCATCGTTTGGAAATTACTTGAGTTGATTTAGCATGATCTTGACCGTCCATTTGAAGATCATTGCCGCCAAAAATGGGAAGTAAATAATCAATTCAATAATTGAAGACAAATGGAAAAAAGGGGTGGCTGCACTCAAGACTTACGTTAATAATTTTACCATTCTAAAAAAACTTATTAGCTTTAGTTTTGGAGTTGATATAGGCTTTTCATAGGTCAAATAATTATTATTAAATTAATTGAAGAGAATTCAGCTTTTTATATTTATAAAGTATGTTGGAATGACTTGATTATTCTTCAAAATAAAAAAAAATTTAAAATTAGGATACAAGAGCTTTTTCTGTATTTTCATGTTTTTAAAGCATAATGAAAGGTCTCAAACACCCTTCAAAGAAAAAGACTTAGAACTAGTATTCATAAGTTTTTTATTATTATTATTTGGTTGATTTGAGGTAATTTAATATTTGAATAAATATAGAATATAATTAAAAAATAATTGACAAATATAAAAGGCGTCCATACCTTTCAGACTACGCGGTGTATGACACCTCTCGATCACCAAAAACTCACTTCTTATGAGTCATTTTCCTGTTTGTTTTTGCTTTTCAAAAGCGTTTTTGAAAAAATTTAAAATTTTTATTTATTTTTTTCTTTGCTTTAAATTAATATTTTTTAGTATTTTCAAATTATTTTGATATGCTGATATCAAAAATAATTTTTAAAAAATAAAAAATAAATATTATTTTAATATTTTTCAAGCAAAAATATTTTAAAATACAATTATAATCATATTACAGTGCTACGTTTTTCTTTTCCTGCTGGGACGGCTTTGGTGCGGCAGCTCAACACTGGCAGCGCTTGCTTTCTTTTCCTTTTATTGGGCTCAATTTTGAGCCTTTATTTTCCTCTTATTGGACTCAGTTTGCAGCCCTTTCATTCTTCTTGATGGGCTCGATTAGCAATCCTTCATTCTTCTTCATGGGTTTGGTTTTGGTGCAGCACCTTCACTCCTCTTGGTGGGCTCGATTTTGGTGCCCCATGAATTTACGTTGTATGGTGCCATATGATTTCTTAACAAAGCAAAATTTATATGGTGGTCTAGTCAATGACTCAATGGAATAAGGATTGATAACTTAAATCCCACATCGAAAGGGAGAGAACCTGCAAGGCTCAAGTGCCTATAAGTTTCAAGCTCACAGTTTAGAGAAAACATCTTTGCGCTTGGGGCAATGACGCAGCTAGTGAGGTTATAACCGAGGCGCGTCAATTGCTGGTTGAAAACTATTTCCAAACCCCCTCTTAGGCCTAGGTCTTGCCTAGGCCTTTGAGAATTTCTGGAAGGGCTCCCTCCGGGGTAAGGCCCTACATTTCTAAGTTCAAATTATTAGCTCATAAATAATACTTCAGTAGATTTTGGATGAAGGCCTACGTAATTTTAGAAAGTAAAGGTAATGTAATCGGTTCTTAAATGTAATGGTAGTATCAGCAGATCACACCACATAAGAGGAGTTGTAGAAATTCCAAGTTCAAGAAGTAGATATTGTAGGAGCTTTACCATGGCTTTATACTTTGCTTTTGCAGAAGACCAAGCAAAAATATGTTGCCTAGGAGGACCAATAGCATTTTGTTTGACGGCTCAGGAATCCAAAAGTTGTTGGGTCATCCAAAAGTTGTTGGGTCCTGTTGGGCAACGTGATCTAATGCTATGAACCCAACGCCATTAGGTCTTGCTGGACAATGCTATTAGATTCTGGCAAGTCAGACCCAACAATATTTTTTGACTAAAAAACACAAAAGACAATGCCCCCTCGTGCTTTAATGTTGTCCACAGTACAAACATTTTATGTCTACAGTGCAATTAATCTATGTTCACAACCAGTAAGACCCAACGCTATTGGGTCCTGCTGAGAAGTTGGGTCTGGCTTCCCAGCCTGACCCAATCGCATTGGGTCTCGTTGCCCAGCTTGACCCAAGATTGGTGGGTCTGCCTGCTAGCCAGACCCAATAGCGGTGAGTTTGTCACCCAAGCCAGACTTAGCAGCTTTTGGCATAGCAAACAGAAAAGACAACGCCTTTTTATATTATCACATCAAAATAATACAAAACACATTAAAAAAATATTAATTTAAATTCAAGGAAAAAATATAAAAATTTTAATTTTTTTTGAAAGCATTTTTGAAAGGCAAAAACAAACATGCTTTAATAAGAAAATTCATCCCAATCTCAAATGAAAAACAATTATCATCACCAAACTTTTGTACAATATAAAAAAAGTCCCATCAATTTATTTTCTCTTTATCGTATGAAAAAAAAATTAAATAAGAGAAAAGAAAAAAAATCTAAAGAGACAAAAATAAAATTGAAAATATCTGGCAGCCCAACCAAACTTAATAACGTTAGGTTATATTGAGATATTATTTTTTTTTAAATTTTTTTTTTATATCATTACATCAAAATAATATAAACATAGTGATTTATTGAATTTCAGTAGATTTTGGATGAATGCCTCCTCGTAAGTTCAGAAGGTAAAGTTAATGTAATTTAGTTCTAAATGTAAACGTAGTATCGGATCATTTGACCATAAATAGAGTACGTTTCATACATTGTACAATTTTCCATTGCTTTTCATTAGGTTTGGATTTGTGGTATTTCGGTGAGGCTATCAAACATGCTCAGTGTCTTTGAACACCCTGAAATTGCTTTTGGAAGGTTTAAATTCTGCAATTGTCGATTCTATCGGTTTGCTTATAATCTGAATTATGCTATTTTGGGATTAATTTATTAGGAATAGGATTACACTAATTGAATTGAAAAGAGATATAACCATAAGACAGCTTAACATATATATATATATATATAAAAGCTTCAGGTAAGTCGTTGAGAACCTTTTCGAATCACTCCATTACTTGAGTGATTCAAAAGGTCAAGGATTTTAGATTTGTTCATAATAATCAAATAATATTTGGACTTGTTTTAATGTTTCCAATAATTTTTGATATAATTTTTAAATATTAAATCTTTTGTTATTTAAATCATGTATCTCCATCACTTGTAGTGATTTCATTCAATGAATGACTGAAAAATGATTTACCGATCCAATTAGAATTTTGTTATTTTGTCCCTAGGTAAAATAAAATATTACAATTCTGAAATTTTGACGGATGACATGAAGACTGCTCAATTGGGGCACTTTATTGATTATTCGAAGGCAGAATGGATTCCTCTAACTTGACTCCTGTGGTTTGATTGGAAGAGAATTCACATAATTAGAAGTCAAGAAACCATACAATAGTTTGTCGGACTTACAAATGTGTTTTCTCCCTTGTGTCTCCACTTATTCTGTCTTGAACAACAAGAAATTGTTTTATCTTCATCGTGTGAGAATATTAGCTAAAAACTACATTTATGCACCAGAATTATTAATCTTGTTATTGGAAAAAAACTGAAGGATCGATGAGATAAAAAGCAGGGGGCAAGAAATTGCATGGAAACAAGAAGTTTTGGCTCCTTAGTTCAGTATAATTTGGTCACTATAAAAGCATAATTGCGTCTGCACTCTTAGCTTTGCCCAAGCCGTGCAGGGGACTTGGCAAGCACAAAACTTTTTGTCGCCACCCTTGTGTTTCACGCCCCTTGGTGAAATAATAGAAGCATATTACGAAGTAACAAGCCCAGTCTGTATTCTGTCGTCCCATATGGCAGAAATAACAAAGGGCACAAGCAGGAGCACACTATAAAAGAAAGCTTACTAGCCCTGAATCAATCATACCTTTCTCGGCCTTTTGGCTAAGATCAAGTGTAGTATCTGTTCTTATCAGTTTAATATCTGATACGTGGGCCAATGGCTCACACGATATTAAATTTATTTTTTTAGGGGAGGGTCCATCACAGTAGCTTGCTGCTGGGGCTCTCGATCGTCGCCTTTGCGTTGCACTATAACATTGGCCTGGCGCACCCCACCAATTCTAGTAAGATGTTTTGATATGTAGTGTGTGAGGTTTCAATGCTCTTCTGCATCTGAGATGATTTGATTGTTGGTGTTTTTCATGCTTCAGGAAACAAGTGTAGACTAGAATGACTTAGAAAAATACTTCCAATGGGAGGTGATTGTCATGCCAAGAGAGCTAAACTTAGAAGTTATCTATCTTCATCAATGTGATGTAACCGAGAGTTTGTTCTTTTATGTAGATTGTTCGTTTATTTTTTTAAGAGTTTGATTAGCCGTTGATGCAATGAGTCTGACATTTACTTCATCCAAACCAAATTACAGAATCCTATAAAATTGAAAAAGATTTTCCAATAATCAAAGGAATCGATCTATGGTAGAGGCTCCTCTGCATCTTTAGATGATTTGATTGTTGGGGTTTTCATGCTTCAGATCGAAAGGAAGAGAATCCAATCTGTTTCCAAGAATCTTTCGAGGAGAAAATCAAAGGATTTTGTTGATTTAATTTATGCTACTGATAGTAGAAAATCAAAGACTTCTTAATATAGTATAATATTTTGTGATGTTCAGAAATATTTTGTTAATATGGATTGTTGTTGTGTAACTGCAGTTAATGGAATTGTTAGGCTCCTCTACTCAAGAGTGGCTAACAGTTGGAGGCACCCTTGCTGGCCAAGAGATATTTACAAATTTCCTAACAAGTGTAATGATCCATGCAACTTGGCCACTTATTTTGAATGAATGGGTTCAGCAAAAACTGAAGGCTACGAAGATACTGGAATCAACGATCTGGTTCCTCTCTGTAAAAGAGAAAAGAAAATGAAGTTTGGGAAACCCTACATGTTGTAGCTGAAATCATTTCAAAGAAAATAAAAGTAATGTATTGATTTGGTAACTTCACGCAGAAGTGAATATTATAGAATGGAATTGAAATCAGATCGTGATATAAATCTCATGCTTGTCGGTCTAGACACTGTTGATTTCAAGTCATCGCGGCTTCTCAAAGCTGCTATGTTTGATGAGGAATTGATGTAATCGGACCTGTAATAACAGGTGATTTTATGTAATTAGGTACGAGTCTGTTATTATTAGATAAGGATATGCTCTTGATAGTTGTGTGGATGGCCTAACAAATGTATTTATATATCAGTAGGATAAGTTTAGATCTTAAAGGGGTTTGGTAACGTCAGACCATAATTAAAAACAGCTCAAAAAGACTTTAATTTTTGATTCGACTATTAGATTGCACTAAAATTTTTACAAGAATTTTCGTAAACTATTTTCTTTACATTAAACACTGCATCGTTACTAGGCCATCGAATATTTAGATATCAAAAATCTCATTGATGCCTCTAATTTTGGAAGTTTTTATTATTTTCCTTGGCAATTCTGGATTTGGGAGCCCTTGGCTAGCGTAAATTCTCTGTAATACTTAGAAAATATTATATATGGGTTTACCCCGGCAGACATAACGAAGCATGAATATGAGGCTTCAGAAGCCCTATATAACAACAGAATGATGGCCCAAAAGTATTTCCAGTGGAACCTACCTCCAGTCAGATTTGATGCATTTCGAAAGGTCATGTGGGAGATTTGGTAGCGCTACCAAGTACTACCGAGTTACTGAAACTTTTGCGCCATCTTCTGTCTGCCAGTGTTAACAAATTCTTTAAAGAGAAATATATGCAAAGTATAAAATTCTCTCGAGACATGTACATTTATTTTTAAACGCACATGAACTTGTCTCAATAAGGCATTTATAGAACAAATATTTTCTACCAATCAAAATTTCATCATGTGTCCTTTTTTTATTTTATTTTTTCCCTAAAAAAATTAGTATAACTATTAGTACGTAGACTTTCATCTTGATCAACACTACCAACCCAATTAAAATTACTAGACCCATTGAGAGAGAGAGAGAGATCAAGTTATCTATCTTTACAGACACACACACACACATGTGTGTGTGTGTGTGTTTTCCTCCCTTGTGTCTTGATCAAACAACAAGAAATTGTTTTATCTTCATCGATCGTGTTAGAATATTAGCTAAAAACTACCTATATGCACCAGAATTATTAATCTTGTTTTGGCTCCTTAGTTCAGTATAATTTGGTCAATATAAAAGCATAATCGGCTCTGCACTCTTAGCTTTGCCCAAGACTAAGAGAGCACATCATTCTCCGCGCGCCGTGCAGGGGACTTGGCAAGCGCAAAACTTTTTGTCGCCACCCTTGTGTTTTAGGCCCCTTGGTGAAATTAATAATAGAAGCATATTACGAAGTAACAAGCCCAGTCTGTATTCTGTAGTCCCATATGGCAAAAACATCAAATGGCAGAAGCAGGAGAACACTATAAAAGAAAGCTTACTAGTGCTGAATCAGTCATACCTTTCTCGGCCTTTTGGCTAAGATCAAGTGTAGTATCTGTTCTTATCAGTTTAATATCTGATACGTGGGCCAATGGCTCACACGATATTAAATTTATTTTTTTAGGGGGAGGATCCATCACAGTAGCTTGCTACTGGGGCTCTCGAGCGTCGCCTTTGCGCTGCACTATAGCATTGGCCTGGCGCTCCCCACCAGCTCTAGTACCCAAAGATTTGATTTGTAGTGTGTGAGGTTTCAATGCTCTTCTGCATCTTTAGATGATTTGATTGTTGGGGTTTTTCATGCTTTAGATCGAAAGGAAGAGAATCCAATCTTTCAAGGAGAAAAGAATACGATTTTGTTGATTTAATTTATGCTACTCATAGTTGAAATTCAAAGACTTGAAATGCAGTATGGATTGTTGGTGTGTAGCTGTTCATGGAATTGCTAGGCTCCTCTACTCAAGAGTGTTTAACAGTTGGAGGCACCCTTGCTGGCCAAGAGATATTTACAAATTTCCTAACAAGTGTAATGATCCATGCAACTTGGCCACTTATTTTGAATGAATGGGTTCAGACGAAAACTGAAGGCTACGGAGATACTGGAATCAACGATCTGGTTCCTCGTCTGTAAAAGAGAAAAGAAAATGAAGTTTGGGAAACACTCCATGTTGTAGCTGAAATCATTTCAAAGAAAATGAAAGTAATGTATTGATTTGTTAACTTCACGCATAAGTGAATATTACAGCATGGAATTGAAATCAGATCGTGATATATGTCTCATGTGCTTGTCGGTCTAGACACTGTTGATTTCAAGTCATCGCGGCTTCTCATGACTGCTATGTTTGATGAAGAACTAATGTAGTCGGCCTACGATAACGGGTGGTTCTGAGCAATTAATTGTGAGTCTGCTATAATTAGATGATGATTTGCCCTCAACAGATTGCATGGATAGCCTAGCAGAAGTATTTATGGATCAGTGGAATATGTCTAGATTTAAGAAGGGGACGGTCACGCCAGACCAGAATAATAGCTCAAAAGAACCTTAACTTTTGATTCGATCGTTGGACTGCACTCATATTTTTACAGGAGTTTTCGGAGACTGTTTTCCCCACATTAGTCACTATGTCGCCACACGGACCGTCAAATCTTTAGATATCGAAAATCTCACCGATACCCTCGGTTTTGACAGTTTTTGTGATTTTCCTTAGCAATTCCAGATTTGGGAGCCCTTGGCTAGCATAAATTCTTTGTAATACTCTATAAAATATTATCTATGATTTATGGGGTATCCCTGCAGACATAACACAGAATGAATTTGAGGCTTTGGAAGCCCTGTATAACAACATAATCATGGTCCCAAAGTACTTCCAGTCATTGTTGTTAATATTGCGAGTTGACTCGTAAAATCGTACGATTTTACGAGTCAACATGTATATAACGTGTAAAATCGGGTTAAAAACTCAAAATCGGTCAAATTTAGTTAAAATCGATCAAACTCGGTAAAATCGGTAAAAGTGGACCGATTTTACAAGCTTGACAAAAGTTCAAAAATTTACTGTCTTCTTGTCCGAGTCCCCTGACACTCCACTCCACAGTCTGTGATTGAAAGTTTAATTTTACATTTCATTATGTGATGATTTGAAAGTTTAATTTAGAATTGAATTTCTAATATAACCATATAAAATATTAACACAATAAAATCAGGTTGATTCAATCAGGGTTTTAGTAGATTATTTAACTCCACTCAACTTGATTCAATCAAGAATTTAACCATATACGTGTATGCTTTTTCTTTTTTGTATTTGTCCAACTCTCTACACTATATATACATCCTTGTTGATGCATATATTGATTCTTGAACAAATTATTTGTTTTAGATTTGTTAATTTTTAGTTAATGAAATTTTATGGACATAATTGTATTATATTGTATTTTTAAGTTATTTAAACCATGTATGAATTTTTATTTGAATTATGTATTCTAAGGTGTTTGGACATTTGTATTGTTTATTTAACTTTTATTTTAATTGTGTCATATTATTATTTACTACTTGACTGAAATTGTCAATATATAATTAGTTAAAATATTTTTCTTGCAATTTTATGATTTTACGATTCGAGTTTACGATCTGAGTTTATATTGTATATTCTATGTCGTGTTAAAAAAATATTTTTGACAACCTTGCTTCCAATTGAATCTACCTCTACCTAGATTTCATGCATTTCGTAAGGTCATATCGGAGCTTTGGTAGCTCTACCATGCTACCAAGTACTACCAAGTTACTGAAACTTTTACGCCATCTTTAGGTTCTCAGAGTTAACATATTCTTTAAAGATAAATATATTCAAAGTATAAAATCCTCCCTATCATATTTTGAAGACATGCCTACTTATTTTTAAATGTAAGTGAACTTATCTCGATGAGGTATTTATAAAAGCAAAAATTTTCTACCAATCAAATTTTCACCATATGTCATTTTTATTTTTATTTTTTACATAGGCATTCATATATTTTTTGGCCAATGAAAGGTTGACACATGCGATGAGATATTCAAGATATTTTGTCATAAATGCAAGATCCCATCAATAAACATTAACCAATAAAATAATGTCATGTGACATTGAAAAAAGGACTTGAGATCCCCGTACAAACCTCTATAAATAGAGGGCCTTACCCTAGACAAGGGAAAGAAAAAAAAAGAGGGAATTCTTGGAGATACAAAATTTTATTCAAGACAAACTCTTCAAGTAAGGAAGCTCTCTCAACAGCTCTTAAGCTTCCTTCATCTACGCTTGAAATCTACGAAGAACGAACCTCTATTGAATCAAACCTAAAGTCCCCATAAAAGTTCTTTAACAAAATATCTTCTTTAAGTAAGGAAACTCTCTTAAAAGCTCTCAAGCCTCTTTCATTTACACTTGATTAAAAAAATGTTAGGTTACTATTTTGAGATATAACAACTACGATAAAGGGGACAAGACGAAGACAAATGAGTCGAAGATGGAGTTGTGTTTCTTAGGGGTGTATAAGACAAAGTTAATGTCTTTGCATTCGGATTGGTACATGAGGAAAAAGAAAGAATAAAATTGGAAAAGTCTGATTTAATCTTGTAAAAAACGTTCTTCTATATTTTTTAGTTTTCAGATTTAAAGGTGAAAAATTTGTGAGTTAATTAAAATCAATTGTACAGATATGAACGGAAGGGCAGGGATTAAAATTAGCTAGAAATTATTTGTAATATAGAGACAAAAACCTATTTTTATCTGTCTTGACAATCAAATGTGTTTTCCTCCCTTGTGTCTCCATTTATTCTGTCTTGAAACAACAAGAAATTGTTTTATCTTCATCGTGTGAGAATATTAGCTAAAAACTACCTATACGCACCAGAATTATTAATCTTGTTATTGGAAAAAACTGAAGGATGAGCTAGAAAGCAGGGGGCAAGAAATTGCATGGAAACAAGAAGTTTTGGCTCCTTAGTTCAGTATTATTTGGTCAATATAACAGCATAATTGGCTCTGCACTCTTAGCTTTGCCCAAGCCGTGCAGGGGACTTGGCAAGCACAAAACTTTTTGTCGCCACCCTTGTGTTTGACGCCCCTTGGTGAAATAATAGAAGCATATTACGAAGTAACAAGCCCAGTCTGTATTCTGTCGTCCCATATGGCAAAAATAACAAAGGGCACAAGCAGGAGCGCACTATAAAAGATAGCTTAGTAGCACTGAATCAATCATACCTTTCTCGGCCTTTTGGCTAAGATCAAGTGTAGTATCTGTTCTTATCAGTTTAATATCTGATACGTGGGCCAATGGCTCACACGATATTAAATTTATTTTTTTAGGGGGAGGGTCCATCACCGTAGCTTGCTACTGGGGCTCTCGAGCGTCGCCTTTGTGCTGCACTATAGTATTGGCCTGGCGCACCCCACCAACTCTAGTCCAACGCTTTCATGTGTAGTTTGTTGGGGTTTTTCATGCTTCAGTAACCAATTGCAGACTAGAAAGAACAAATTGAATGGAAGAGAATCCAATGCTTTTATTTGTAGTTTGTGATTGATCTAATGGAAGGAAGTCATTGATGGTTTGGAGACAGTATAGTTCTTAACTCTGAACTTCACCCCCCAACTCATGTTCAGGAACTTCTTGGAACGCACACACCTCTGTGCTGCTTGTTTTTTTTTCGATGTTTATTTAGGTGCTTCTCTTTACCTGTTTTCTTTAGTTTTTCTTATTGATTTTATGGTATTTTGCTGACTATTAAACCCTCCTTTTCCTATACCCTAAATCAAAGATCTTGCCATACTCTTGACAATGATGTATGTGTGGAGAAGGAGGAAATTCTTGGGGCAGCCCTACCCTATATACTAGTATTTGTTTTTTCTTAGATTGTTAATTTTGAGGAAACCCTTTATGATTAGCTCTTGAGAATGGTTAACAATCTCTGTTATCTGACTACCGATAAGCAAACAACCTAGAAGAGGCCATGGCCATTGTTAACAGAAAATAGATAATGATTTTAACTCTCTCAATCCTCATGCTGCCATTGGAACCTGTCTTACATGTTCATTATCTTAGAGACGTGTCTGTGAATTGGGTTTTTGTTGTGATTTTCAAACATGTAACGTTTCCTCCATTATTACCACATCTGATATAACATGCATAGTTTTTCTTATCTAATTTTTCTTTAGAATATTGGTAGATTATGATTAAAAAAATAGTTTTGCAGAGTCAGGATCTTGAAAGGAATTGGAGCTTTCCCAATAATATTCTCTGCTCAGCATTCACACATCAGAATATCTGCCTAAATAGTCACTATTCTCGGAAAACATACCTTCTTCGAATATCCATACCTTTGTATGTGTTGGGATAAAACTTTAATTTTCACTATATCTGGTGTTTTTGCATTCAACTTCTCATCACCAAATTAGTGTTTTTTGCCATGTTTCTTTTTTTTTAGTTGGATTTTTTCAGTTATTGTTCCTCTCAATGCATAGACGTTTTATACTTTGCATGTATTATCTTCCAAGAAGATGTCTATGGCTTTGGATATTTGTAGTCTATGCTTTCGCTGAGGTTTCAGCCGAGCTTTTCATATTCATTTGTTTTTGTGCTGCATTGCTCTGTACTTTTATTTTGGCATTTCAAAGTATCCTATTAGAGCTTCAACATGAAGAGATACAATCTGTCAACCAATCTCTCCATGACTTCCTCTCATATTTAATTCCTTACTCTGTTTTGTATACGTTACTACTTTCCATGTTCAGCATAATAGGCAGTGAATATATTTCCATGTACTGCACAATAGACAGCCATGATGTTAGCTGTACATAACCGTTACTCACGCTTGTAATTTCTATTTAAGATGAATACAATACTAAAAAAAGGTAGGTTAGTTTTCCTACATGGTATCATAGCTTCCAGAGGTATCACCAACGATGGAGTCTTCTACCTCTTCGATCTCACCTGTGTCAAATTCTCTTGAATTTCCACCTTCTTCTCCTCATTTACCTTATATCTCTATTAAGCTAGCCTCCACTAATTATCTTTTGTGGAAAGCCCAAGTCATTCCCATTCTGCGTGGAAATGGTCTTTTCGGTTATGTGCAAAATCAGGTTCCTTGCTCGTCGCAAACCATCATCAGTGAAGATGGTGTGTCTCGAACCAGCCTAGCGGCAGTTATATGGCTGCACACTGATCAATTGATCCTTGGGTGGATCAATAGCTCCCTGTCTGACGGTCTCCTATCCCAAGTCATCAATAGTGAATCCTCTCATGGTGCTTGGCATGTTTTGGAGACTCTTTATGGTAGTCATACTTAGGATCGTCTTCAACAGATGAAGAGCGAGTTGTAATCGCTCAACAAAGGTAGTTCTTCTTTAGAAGATTATCTGCACAAGGCCAAATCTCTGGCCTTGTCTCTTCAAGGTGCAGGTAAGCCAATGGATGACAGTGAGTTCATTATATGTATTCTTCGAGGCTTAGGATCCGAGTTTGATCCTATAATAACAGCCTTAAATGCTCGGGATATTTTTCCACCTCTTGAAGGGGTCATCGGCAAACTACGTGATTTTAATATTCACCTTCAAGTAGCATGGGTGACTTCTCCTAACATCGCATTTTACACAAATCATGGTAGAACCAATACAATGTCTCGTGGAACTCATGGTTCTCGTGGTTGTAATATTACGCACAACCAGACTACTTCTCAATCCCAACAGAAAGATGCTCGTTCTTCACGCTTAACTAGAGGTAATTCTGGAACTCGCACTCAAACAATCACAAATCATGGTGGACACTGCGCTGGTCGCGGATGTGGAGGCATAACCTATTTTCGATGTGGAGGCCCGAATCATAAAGCAGATGGATGCTTTGCCTCAGATGAGGAAGCAGAACAATTCAAAGTTTTTGCCGCACTCCAAGTTGCCGATACTACAGAGGAAACTTGGTACCTCGACACTGGAGCAAATCATCATATAACATCTGATACAAGTGAAGTACAAGGTATTCATTTTTATCTTGGAAATGGAAATGGATTACAAATATCTGGTATTGGACAAGTCTCACTACCTGCTACTATATCAAACTCAATAATGTTCTTATCGTCCCTGATATTAAAAAGAAATTGCTATCAGTCTCTCAACTTACAAAGGAACATAACTGTTATTTTATATTTTATCCTTGAGGCTTTTTTCTTAAGGACATGAGGACGAAAGAGGTGCTCCTTAAAGGCACAATGATCGATGGCTTGTATCTAATCCAGTTACGACAACATTCAAATTCTCCAGTTGGTCTGCTATCAACTAAAGCACTTAGCAACTTGTGGTATGCTCGGCTTGGCCATCCTCAATCTCGAATTCTTTAACTTTTATGTTTAACATCTATGAATAACACTATTGGTTTTTGTGAAAGTTGTGTTTTGGGCAAATCAACAAAGTTACCATTTAGCTCTCGAGAAACATATGCTACTACCTTTTTCCATAGTCTCCATACCAATGTGTGGGGACCTGCCTCAATCCCCTCCTATGATAGGTTTCAATTTTATTTAATCATTGTCGATGAATATTCTCGATACGTATGACACTTTCCTATGGCTCGTAAATTTGATGTCGCCATTATATTTCCTGCATTTCTTCAGCGAGTGGTTAACCAGTTCAATACTTGTGTAAAAATAATTCAAAGTGATGGTGGCGGAGAATTTGTAAACCAGGGTTACAAGATTGTTTTGTATCCCATGGCATTATTCACAGATTATCATGTCCCGATACACCAGAGCAAAATGGATTGACTGAACGTTGGCATTGGCATATTGCGGACACTGGTTTAACATTAATGGCCCATGCCTCCATTTCACCATGATTTTGGATGGTTGCATTCACAACTGCAGTATTTCTTATCAATCGGCTTCCAACTTCTATTCTTGGTAACAAGTCTCCTTATGAGCTTGTTTTTGGATCGCCACCATCCTATACTCTTCTACGAGTTTTTGGGTGTGCATGTTACCCATTACTCACTCCTTTTAGAAGGTCCAAATTGGATTATAAATTTGTCCGTTGTGTGTTCCTAGGATACTTTACACATCACAAAGGGTATTAATGTTTAAACATGCAAATAGGTCGCATATATATCTCTCGGCATATAAAATTTGATGAATTAACGTTTCCCTTCAGGTCTACACAAGGATCCACTAAATCTGATTTTCATCAAAGTTCGTGTTCTTCCCAGGCCACTAAGAAGTCTTGTCATGCCAGACCAGAATAATACCTTAAAAGAACCCTAACTTTTGATCTGACTGTTGTATTGCACTCAAATATTTATAGGAGTTTCCGGAGGCCATTTTCTTTACGTTAAATATTGCGTCGCTACGCAGACCTTCGAATTTTTAGATATAGAAAATGTGATGTTTTGAATAAATGAGTAGGAAAATACAATAAAGTCCTTGAATGCTTAGATGTAGGAATAAATTAAATGAGGGGTATTGTAGTAATTGTATAAGAGATGATATATATAAATAGAAGGAAAAAAAAAAACAAAAGAAGAGATCTGAATATTTTGAGTGAAAAACCGTGAGAGAGAAGGGAGAAGGGAGAAAGAAGAAGAAGAAGAGAAAAGAGGGAAATTAGAAAGGAAATAGAAAGGAGTTGGAGGAAATAAGTAAAAAGGTAAGATTTAGGTTGTTAAATGTATAAATTTGTATTATTGAGCTTTTAATTTTGGTTTTGATAAATGTTAGGGTTTTGAAAATTTGTGTTTTGGGTTTAATTGATGAATTAAATTGAATGTTATAAGGTTGATTGTTATGGGTAATTGATTAATGAGTTGATTATGGAAGATTGTGATGATTTTGAGTTATGAATTGTGTAAATGGTGAATGTTGAGTTATAAATTTGGCAAGAACAGTAGGTAATCTGTGAGAATTCTGGGTTGGAGGTTGAAGATGACAAAATTTCGGTTTGGTCCCTCAATTTTGGAAAATTACAGTTTAGTCCCCGAACTTTGGAAAATTACAAATTGGTCCCTGGAGCATATTCCGAGATTCTGAACAGAATAACATATGAATTATGGACAGAATTACTGTATAGATAAGAGAATTTAACACTTTCAATTTAGTCCTCCAATTTGACAAAAATTACAATTTGACCCTAAAAATTTGGTAAAATTCCAGAATGGTCCTTGGAGTATAATGAGATGATCTGGACAGAAATGAGGACTAATTATGGTCAGAATTTCAGTATATTCATGGATTTATGATAAATTTCAGTTTGGTCCTTCAATTTGACAAAAGTTGCAATTTGACCCTTAAGAATATGATAAATTACAGATTAGTCCCTAGCTGTAATATTACCTTTTTCAGATTGTTTTGATGAATAATTGAGGGTTATTTAGTGAATTATTACCAATTTAATTATTAGTTTTATTATGGATTAGATTTCGGGAAAACAGTTAAATGTTGGGTTTTTAGGAAAGATAACTAGTTTAGTCTAAAAACATTTAGGGTTATGGAATACACCCTTAGATAAGTGTATTAAATAGGTTATATGCTCTTTTGAGTCATTCTTGAATATGTCTCCTTTATATTCAGATAATCCTGATATTCTACCGGCGAGACGTCAGTAGGATTTCCTTCGATATCAGCTTTGAGTTTTGTTGCTTTCGAGTCAGGTGAGTGGATAATTTTCCATATGCATGAGAAATATTATAAATACTTGATTTGTTAATATGAATTGGATCATGCTTCTTGATAATATATATGTTGATTATTATCCTTGTTATGATAAGCATGATCAATTGTTGAATCCGAATTATTGATATGAACCAGTATATATATTCTGAATTGATAGCTCCTCATTTGATTGATGTCATGAGTTGAGCCTTGAGATATGAATATATCTGTTTGATTATGATTATGAACCTATGGTATGTCAGTTAGAATACTCATGCTAACAGGGTAGTGTTAGTCTTTGTGCACATCGTATCTGAACCCTAGTTGGTCGGGGGAGTCACCAACCTGTGTGGACTGATCATCCCACGGTACGGAGCCTCATGCTCATTGCATTTTGATTTTCTGACGAGCTTTACCATATGATATTCTTGTTATGGCCTATTTGAGAAACCTTTCTATAAGAACCTAGAGCCATACTTGTATATATATTTCTCATTGTTGTATTACCTCGTGTGTGTATATTGAACATTATCTACTCACTGAGTTGTTGAACTCACCATCTCATTATTTATCTTTTCAGGCTTATAGCTTGATAGCAGGTCATTTTGTTGGACCTTCAGAACCTGCTTTTTGGTTGTACTTTGTACCTTTCCTTTATGTCTAGTTAGTGCTCCAAAACTCTGAACTTATATAAACTCTTGTATTAAGACAATTCAATTATATTATGAAGTTGATTTTGTTATTAATGCTGCGTTGAACTCTAATTGAGTTAGGATAAGTTTGTGTGTAAGTTTGGGTTCGCATAGGTATGGAACCTTGGAGGGGAACCTTGCTTATGTGCCGGTCATGGATCCGGGGATCGGGTCGTGACAGAAAATCTCATTGATGCCTCTAATTTTGGCAGTTTTTATGATTTTCCTTGGCAATTCTGGATTTGGGAGCCCTTGGCTAGCGTAAATTCTCTGTAATACTCTAGAAAATATTATGGGGTTACCCCTGCAGACATAACGAAGCAAGAATATGAGGCTTCAGAAGCCCTATATAACAACAGAATGATGAATATGAGGCGTCAGATTTGATGCATTTCGAAAGGTCATGTAAGAGATTTGGTAGCGCTACCAAGTACTACCGAGTTACTGAAACTTTTGCGCCATCTTCTGGCTGCCAGTGTTAACAAATTCTTTAAAGAGAAATATATGCAAAGTATAAAATTCTCCGAATCATATTTTCGAGAGACATGCACACTTATTTTTAAATGCATGTGAACTTGTCTCAATAAAGCATTTATAGAAGCAAAAATTTTCTATTAATCAAAATTTCATCATGTATCATTTTTATATTTTATTTTTTACCTAAAAATTTAGTATAACTATTAGTAGACTTTCGTCTTCAACACTACCAACCCAATCAAAATTTTTAGACCCATTGAGAGATAGAGAGAGAGAGAGATCAAGTTATCTATCTTTACACACACACACACATATATGTGTGTGTGTGTGTTTTCCTCCCTTGTGTCTCCATTTATTCTGTCTTGATCAAACAACAAGAAATTGTTTTATCTTCATCGTGTGAGAATATTAGCTAAAAACTACATTTATGCACCAGAATTATTAATCTTGTTTTGGCTCCTTAGTTCAGTTTAATTTGGTCAATATAAAAGCATAATCGGCTCTGCACTCTTAGCTTTGCCCAAGACTAAGAGAGCACATCATTCTCCGCCGTGCATGGGACTTGGCAAGCGCAAAACTTTTTGTCGCCACCCTTGTGTTTCACGCCCCTTGGTGAAATATAGAAGCATATTGCGAAGTAACAACCCCAGTCTGTATTCTGTCGTCCCATATGGCAGAAAAAAGAAAGGGCACAAGCAGGAGCGCACTATAAAAGAAAGCTTAGTAGCTCTGAATCAATCATACCTTTCTCGGCCTTTTGGCTAAGATCAAGTGTAGTATCTGTTCTTATCAGTTTAATATCTGATACGTGGGCCAATGGCTCACACGATATTAAATTTATTTTTTTAGGGGGAGGGTCCATCACAGTAGCTTGCTACTGGGGCTCTCGAGCGTCGCCTTTGCGCTGCACTATAGCATTGGCCTGGCGCTCCCCACCAACTCTAGTACCCAAAGCTTTGATTTATAGTGTGTGAGGTTTCAATGCTCCGCTGCATCTTTAGATGATTTGATTGTTGGGTTTTTTCATGCTTCAGATCGAAAGGAAGAGAATCCAATCTGTTTCCAAGAATCTTTCGAGGAGAAAATCAAAGGATTTTGTTGATTTAATTTATGCTACTCATAGTAGAAAATCAAACAATTGAAATGCAGTATGGGATTGTTGCTGTGTAACTGTTCATGGAATTGCTAGGCTCCTATATTCAAGAGTGGCTAACAGTTGGAGGCCACTTATTTTGATATTTACAAATTTTCTTTTATGTGTAATGATCCATGCAACTTGGCCACTTATTTTGAATGAATGGGTTCAGACAAAAACTGAAGGCTACGAAGATACTGGAATCAACGATCTGGTTCCTCTTCTGTAAAAGAGAGAAGAAAATGAAGTTTGGGAAATTAACCATGTTGTAGCTGAAATCATTTGAAAGAAAATAAAAGTAATGTATTGATTTGTTAACTTCAATCATAAGTGAATATTATAGCATGGAATTGAAATCAGATCGTGATATAAATCTCATGCTTGTCGGTCTAGACACTGTTGATTTCAAGTCGTCGCGGCTTCTCAAAGCTGCCATGTTTGATGAGGAATTGATGTAGTCTGATTCTGGTAATTAGGTGGGAGTCTGCTATAATTAGATTAGGAATTACCCCCGGTAGATTGCGTGGATAACTTATCAAATATATTTATAAACTAGTGGGACGATCCATATTCAAGAAGGAGTTTGGTCACACCAGATAAAAATAACAATTCAAAAAAACTCTAACTTTTAATCTGATTATTGAATTATACTCGAGTTTTTACATGAATTTTATATGTTATTTTCTCTATATTAAACATTGCGTCTTTATACGAGCTGTCAGATATTTAAATATAAAAGTACTTCCAGTGGAACCTACCTCCAGTCAGATTTGATGCAATTTAAAAGGTCATGTGGGAGCTTTGGTAGCGCTACCATGCTACCATGTATTACCGAGTTACTGAAACTTTTGCGCCATCTCCCGGTTGTCAGTGTTAACAAATTTTTTAAAGAGAAATACATTCAAAGTATAAAATCCTTAAGACATGTATAGAAGTAAAAAAATTTCTACAAATCAAAATTTCATCATGTGTCATTTTTTTTATTTTATTTTTTACCTAAAAGAAAAATTAGTATAACTATTAGTATACTTTCGTCCTTCAACATTACCAACCCAATCAAAATTAGTAAAACCATTGAGAGAGAGAGAGATCGATCACTCTTACGAGTCAAGTTCAAATCAAAGGATAAAGTGCCGTATAGATAATGCAAGATGCGCTTTACTGCCAACCAAGGAATGTTAGTGGGAGAATGCTTGAATTTGACTATGAACGTGTTATCTATTGTATTATGGTCCCCTATACAAAGCCTTTTAAGTTGTCTATCTTTACATATATATGTGTGTGTCTATGTTTTCCATTTATTCTGTCTTGATGAAACAACAAGAAATTGTTTTATCTTCATCGTGTGAGAATATTAGCTAAAAATATGCACCAGAATTATTAATCTTGTTATTGGAAAAAACTGAAGGATCGATGAGCTAGAAAGCAGGGGGCAAGAAATTGCATGGAAACAAGAAGTTTTGGCTCCTTTGTTCAGTATAATTTGGTCAATATAAAAGCATAATTAGCTCTGCACTCTTAGCTTTGCCCAAGCCGTGCAGAGGGGACTTGGCAAGCACAAAACTTTTTGTCGCCACCCTTGTGTACTTTCACGCCCCTTGGTGAAATAATAGAAGCATATTACGAAGTAACAAGCCCAGTCTGTATTCTGTCGTATCCCATATGGAAAAAATAACAAAGGGCAGAAGCAGGAGCGCACTATAAAAGAAAGCTTACTAGCTCTGAATCAATCATACCTTTCTCGGCCTTTTGGCTAAGATCAAGTGTAGTATCTGTTCTTATCAGTTTAATATCTGATACGTGGGCCAATGGCTCACACGATATTAAATTTATTTTTTTAGGGGGAGGGTCCATCACAGTAGCTTGCTGCTGGGGCTCTCGATCGTCGCCTTTGCGCTGCACTATAGCATTGGCCTGGCGCTCCCCACCAATTCTAGTCTGATGTATTGATTTGTATTGTGTGAGGTCAATGCTCCGCTGCATCTTAGATGATTTGATTGTTGGTGTTTTTCATGCTTCAGTAAACAAGTGCAGACTGGAATGACTTAGAAAAGTACTTCCAATGTGAGGTGATTGTCATGCCAAGAGCTAAACTTAGAAGTTATCTACAAGCTGTCGTAGAAAAGCTAGAAGAGAATGTGAGTATCGTTTACAAGTAGACTTGAATTATTGTCTTTCTTCATCAATGTGATGTAACCGAGAGTTTTTTTTTATGTGTAGATTAGCCGTTGATGCAATGAGTCTGACATTTACTTCTTCCAAACCAAATTACAGAATCCTATAAAATTGAAAAAGATTTTCCAATAATCAAAGGAATATCTATGATAGAGTTTGATATTCGAAGTATGGCCAATCGATTTACAACCTACTATCTTCTTTTTCTTGGGAGGTCAGTCAAGCTCACAAGTCTTATTTTTACATAGAGATTCCATGTCTTCATGCATGACAACCAACCATTTATCAGAATCAGCACCGGTAATGGCATCCTTATATTAGGAAGGCTTCCAGACATCACATGCATCTAATCCAATAGATTATGCATAGGAATCTAGATTAGTACACTAAGATTAAGCAAAATTAGTATACCTTGTTGGTGTTTTCTTTATTCTTTTCCCATTTCCTTTGCAGTATTATACCACGCCTTATCCCCTCTATCATCAACTTAAATATCCCGCATGTTCACAATCATATTCTATCATTGTTTAAAACTCTTAAATACTTTGTACTTATGCTTAAGAAACTAAAATCAGTTCTTAATGGAACTTTAAAAGACACCTAAAGATCATCATGGATATAATTCAAAGTAGTCTTGGTATTGTGAATCTCAGAATCAAAGTTAACCCTCTTTATTTACCCAATATTTACTATGATCACATAGAAGATTTCTCTTGCTCAACTTATAATCAAAGTTAGTCCTGGTCACTGATCATGTGTCCCAGCAGTATCATATGCCACAATAAGGTTAGAATCGAATCTAACATAAGAGATTAGGAAACTACGTACAATATATCCAATTAATGTAACACCCTACAATTACATATATAGGTTAATTTGGCAAAATCATTTCTGCGCGCCTTCATGGTAACAAGTGCACCTTTGCTAACTTGCATAACTTCAACTTCAACAAAAGTACTTTTACCTTCTATTACCAAGAATACCAGAGAAATCTAACTTCTCTTTATTTTAGAAAATGCGTGACATTAGTAAATGTCTTAACTACTCTATCATATATTTTGATCCAAACAATCCCAACTCAAACAATCTTTATAAGAGAATTATCACCTATCAAAATAACAATGTGTAAACCACCTCAATCTGAATCCCACGTCGAAAATCTGACAGGGTAGGAAAATCTGAAACAGGCGGTCACGTACAGCAATGTAGAAACCACCTCAATCTGAATCCCACATCGAAATATTTAACAGGAGCCAAGTCCCAAACTAGTATAAACATAAAAGTTCCTGCTGGTTGTTAACTATCTTTGCGCTTGGGGCAATGACGCAGCTAGTGAGGTTCTAACCGAGGCGCGTCAATTGCTGGTTGAAAACTATTTCCAAACCCCCTCTTCGGCCTAGGTCTTGCCTAGGCCTTTGAGAATTTCTGGAAGGGCTCCCTCCGGGGTAAGGCCCTGCATTTCTAAGTTAAAATTATTAACTGTTAAAAATAGTAGTAGATTTTGGATGAATGCCTCTTCGTAAGTTCAGAAGTTTAAATTTATGTAATTTAGTTCTAAATGTAACGGTAGTATCGGATCATTTGACTATAAATAGAGTACGTTTTATACATTGTACAATTTTCCATTGCTTTTCATTAGGTTTGGATCTGTGGTATTTCGGTGAGGCTATCAAACAGGCTCAGTGTCTTTGAACACCCTGAAATTGCCTTACAATTCTGGAATTTTGACGGATGACATGATGAAGACTGCTCAATTGGCACTTTATTATTTCATGAACAAAAATACTTGAGAGTTACGAAGTGAAAATGGATCTTCACATTTGCATGGAAAACTATTTGAGCTCCTAAGTTATTACACCACACAAGAGGAGTTGTAGTACGTAGAAATTTCAAGTTCAAGAAGTAGAAACTTGAGCCATTATATATAATTATGTAGTAGCATTAACAGTGACCTTGTACTCTACCTTTGTAGAAGACTGAGCAACAATATGTTTTCCTTGAAATCATCAGGTTTCGATCAAGAAAAATAGTATAACCATTAGTAGATTTTCAGTCTTTAATACTACCAATCCAATCAGAATTACTAAACCAATTTAGAGAAAGAGAGAGAGATCACTCTTATGAGTCAATCTCAAATCAAGGGATAAAATGCCATATAGATAGTGCAAGATACATTTAACTACGAATCAATGAATGTTAGCGGGAGAATGCTTGAATTAGACTATGCACGTGATAAAGTACATATATAATTTATATGCCTAATTATCTATTGTATCATGGTACATTATACAAAGCCTATTAAGTTTATCTATCGTTACTATATATATATATATATATATATATATAGACAAGCCCAGTCTGTATTCTGTCGTCCTTTAATTATGGCAAGCACAAAACCTTTTGTCGCCACCCGCCACCC
The DNA here is from genome assembly GCF_000002775.5 of Populus trichocarpa. Taxonomy (NCBI): domain Eukaryota; kingdom Viridiplantae; phylum Streptophyta; class Magnoliopsida; order Malpighiales; family Salicaceae; genus Populus; species Populus trichocarpa. The sequence continues at coordinate 7,702,548 of NC_037289.2, read as the reverse complement.
TTGTGTTTCACGCCCCAGGGTGAAATAATAGAAGCATATTGCGAAGTAACAAGCCCAGTCTGTATTCTGTCGTCCCATATCGCAAAAAAAGCAAAGGGCACAAGCAGGAGCTCGCTATAAAAGAAAGCTTACTAGCTCTAAATCAATCATACCTTTCTCGGCCTTTTGGCTAAGATCAAGTGTAGTATCTGTTCTTATCAGTTTAATATCTGATACGTGGGCCAATGGCTCACACGATATTAAATTTATTTTTTTAGGGGGAGGATCCATCACAGTAGCTTGCTACTGGGGCTCTCGAGCGTCGCCTTTGCGCTGCACTATAGCATTGGCCTGGCGCTCCCCACCAATTCTAGTCTGATGTATTGATTAATTGTATTGTGTGAGGTTTCAATCATCTTAGATGATTTGTCTTATTAAGATTTAATTGTCTCCATGTTGATTTAATTTGTAGCTTAAATTAAATCAACAAAATCCTTTGATTTTCTACAAATTTCCTTTCAAGTGTACTGATCCATGCAACTCGGCCACTTATTTTGAATGAATGGGTTAGAGAATCAGAGGAGAACTGAAGGCTACGGAGATACTGGAATCAACGATCTGGTTCCTTTTTCTGTAAACGAAAAAAGAAAATGAAGTTTGGGAAACACTCCATGTTGTAGCTGAAATCATTTCAAAGAAAATAAAAGTAATGTATTGATTTGTTAACTTCACGCATAAGTGAATATTACAGCATGGAATTGAAATCAGATCGTGATATATGTCTCAAGCTTGTCTGTCTAGACACTGTTGATTCCAAGTCATCGCGGCTTCTCAAAGCTGCTATGTGATGAGGAAAAATAAACAAGCGAATCTAAGCAATTAGGTATGAGTTTATTATTATTAGATAAGAATCTACCATTAACAGATTGAGTGGATAGCCTAGTAGAAGTATTCATGAAATAATTGTGTGGATAGCCTAGTAGAAGTATTCATGAAATAATGGGATAGGTTTAGACTCATGAGGGGGTTTGGTCACACTAGACCATAATAATAATAACTTAAAAGAATTCTAATTTTTTATTCGATCATTGGACTACACTTAAATTTTTATAAGAGTTTTCAAAGATTGTTTTTTTTATATTAGTTATTGTATTGCCACATGTAACGTTGAATCTTTAATATAAAAAATCTCACTGATACCACCAGTTTTGGCAATTTCAGATTTGGAAGCCCTTGGCTTGTGTAAATTCTCTATAATACTCTAGAAAATATTATCTATGATCTATGGGGTATCCTTGCAGACATAACGAAGCACGAATATGAGGCTTCGAAAGCCTTGTATAACAACAGAATCATGGTCCAAAAGTACTTCCAGTGTAATCTACCTCCAATCAGATGTCATGCATTTCATAAGGTCATGTGAGAGCTTTGGTAGCGCTACCATGCTACCAAGTACTACCGAGTTACTGAAACTTTTGCGCCATCTTCAGGCTGTTGATGTTAACAAATTCTTTAGAGAGAAATATATTCAAAGTATAAAATTCTTCCAATTATATTTTCAAGACATTTCTACTTATTTTTAAACGTAAATGAACTTGTCTTGATAAGACATCTATAGAAGCAAAAAATTTCTACCAATTAAAATTTCACCTTGGATCATTTTTTATTTTAGTTTTTACGTAAAAGAATAAAATAAAAATAAATGATATGAAAAATAAAAGAGCCTTCATATATTTTTTTAGCCAATGAAAAGTTGACATATAAGATGAGTTCAAGATATCTTATCATAATTCCAAGATCCTATCAATAAACATGGAATTGATAAAATAATATCATGTGAAATTGAAAAAAGGACTTGAGAGCCCCGTACAAACCTTTATAAATAGAAGGTCTTGCCCTAGACAAGGGAAAGAAGAAAAAAAGAGGGAATTCTTGGAGGTACAAAATTTTATTCAAGATAAGATCTTCAAGTAAGGAAACTTTCTCAAAAGCTCTCAAGCTTCCTTCATCTACGCTTGAAATCTATAAAGTACAAATCTCTGTTGAATCAAGCCTAAAGTCCCAGTAAAAGTTCTTTAACAAAATATCTTCTTCAAAAGCTCTTAAACCTCTTTTATTTACGCTTGAAGTCTACAAAGAATGAAGCTCTGTTAAATCAAGCCTAAATGCCTCATAATAGTTCTTCAACAATATTTTGAAGACAAATTAAAGGTACTTTTCGAAGTATCAAATCACTAATTCTCGCTCGGCAATACACGTCTAAATTCGTGTTCTTGCAAAACATAAATCTTGACTTAATTTAACAAATAAGTCAAGTCACCATATATCAAATCCAATAAAACAAATTGGAGGATTATCTTATTCCTTTGAAAGAATGTTTTAGATAGAGATTATGTCTTTAGGCACTGTCATTGATAAAAAATGAGATATCTGCCTTATGCGAACTAAACCTTTAGATTAATGATGGAAGAAAGTTTTGATTTAAAAAAAATAAAAGAAGAAGAAAGAAACAATACAGTCTTTTCAGATGAAAAAAAATAAAATATAAAGAAAAAAAAAAAGAAACAATGAAATAGATTAAAGTAGTGTTAGGTTACTATTTTGAGATGTAAGAGACATAACAACTAAGATAAAGGAGACAAGACGAAGACAAATGAACGGAAGCGCAGGGATAAAAATTATATATGCTAGAAATTATTTGTAATATAGAGGCAAAAACCTATTTTTATCTGTCTTGACAATCAAATGTGCTTTCCTAGCTCCCTTGTGTCTCCATTTATTCTGTCTTGATCAAACAACAAGAAATTGTTTTATCTTCATCGTGTTAGAATATTAGCTAAAAATTACATTTATGCACCAGAATTATTAATCTTGTTTTGGCTCCTTAGTTGAGTTTAATTTGGTCAATATAAAGGCATAGTCGGCTCTGCACTCGCCCAAGACTAAGAGAGCACATCATTCTCCGCCGTGCAGGGGACTTGGCAAGCACAAAACTTTTTGTCGCCACCCTTGTGTTTCACGCCCCTTGGTGAAATACTAGAAGCATATTACGAAGTAACAAGCCCAGTCTGTATTCTGTCGCCCCATATGGCAGAAATAACAAAGGGCACAAGCAGGAGCACACTATAAAAGAAAGCTTACTAGCCCTGAATCAATCATACCTTTCTCGGCCTTTTGGCTAAGATCAAGTGTAGTATCTGTTCTTATCAGTTTAATATCTGATACGTGGGCCAATGGCTCACACGATATTAAATTTATTTTTTTAGGGGGAGGGTCCATAACAGTAGCTTGCTACTGGGGCTGTCGATCGTCGCCTTTGCGCTGCACTAAAGCAATGGCCTGGCGCACCCCACCAACTCCAGCACCCAAAGATATGATTTGTAGTGTATGAGGATTCAATGCTTGTTGGGGTCCTTCATTTTTCAGAAACCAATTGCAGACTAGAATGATTTTGAGAACAAATTGAAAGGAAGAGAACCCAATGGTTTGATTTGTAGTTTGTGATGGATTTAATGAAAGGAAGTCGTCGTTGATGGTTTCGAGACAGTAAAGTTCTTTACTTTGAACTTCATCCCCCAACTCATGTTCAGGAACTTCTTGGAACGCACACCTCTGTGCTGCTTTTTTTCTTTCGATGTGTATTTAGGTGCTTCTCTTTACCTGTTTTCTTTAGTTTTTCTTATTGATTTTATGGTATTTTGCTGACTATTAAACCCTCTTTTTCCTATACCCGAAATCAAAGATCTTGCCATAATCTTGACAGTGGTGTATGTGTGGAGGAGGAAATTCTTTGGGCAGTCCTGCCCTATATACTATTATTTGTTTTTTCTTAGATTGTTAATTTTGAGGGAACCCTTTATGAATTAGCTTGAGAATGGTTAACAATCTCTGTTATCTGACTACTGATAAGCAAACAACCTAGAAGAGGCCATGGCCATTGTTAACAGAAAATAGATACTGATTTTAACTCTCTCTCAATCCTCATGCTGCCATTGGAACCTGTCTTACATGTTCATTATCTTAGAGACGTGTCTGTGAATTGGGTTTTTGTTGTGATTTTCAAACATGTAACGTTTCCTCCATCATTACCACATCTGATATAACATGCATAGTTTTTCTTATCTACTTTTTCTTTAGAATATTGCTAGATTATGATTAAAAAAATAATTTTGCAGAGTCAGGAGCTTGAAAGGAATTGGAGCTTTCCCAAATATATTCTCTGCTCAGCATTCACACATAACAATATCTGCCTAGATAGTCACTATTCACGGAAAACATACCTTCTTCGAATATCCATACCTTTGTATGTGTTGGGATAAAACTTTAATTTTCACTATATCTGGTGTTTTTGCATTCAATTCTCATCACCAAATTAGTGTTTTTTGCCATGTTTCTTCTTTTTTTTAGTTGGATTTTTTTCAGTTATTGCTCCTCTCAATGCATACACGTTTTATACTTTGCATGTATTATCTTCCAAGTAGATGTCTATGGCTTTGGATATTTGTAGTCTATGCTTTCACCGAGGTTTCAGCCGAGCTTTTCATATTCATTTGTTTTTGTGCTGCAATGGTCCGTACTTTTATTTTGGCATTTCAAGTATCCTACTAGAGCTTCGACAGGCATCTCCTTTCATTTTCGATGCAAAATTCTTTGGTTTTCTTTAGTTGATGCCAATTGCTTTGGAGATTTGATTTTTCTGTTTCCAACATTGAAACCGAGCCTTTGTGAACAGCTTCGTCTGAGACTGGCTACGCTTTTATCCTTTGTCCTTGATGTAAGTTTATGGACTTTCATTTAGTCTAGGATCTGGATATTTTTTGTCTCTTGCGATTCATTTTTTTATGCATTTGTCTTTGATCTATTTTGTTGTGTTTTCCATTTAGTTTCTGAAGAACATTCATAGCTTTCTAATAATAGTGCACTAGAAATTTAATAGCACAAGTTAGATCGAGTAGTGTAATGAGTTATGAAAAGCTCGAATTTGTCGGTTGTCCCAAATTATTAGCCTAAAACAGTACATTGTACAATTTTTTTCTGAATCAAAAGGCCATTACTTTTCATTAGGTTTGGATTTGTGGTATTTTGGTGAGACAATCAAACAAGTTTAGTGTCTTCGGACACACAAGCCTTGCAATTCAGGGATTTTGACGGATGACATGAAAACTGCTCAATTGGCACTATATTGGTTACTATTTTGAGATCTAAAAGACAGAACAACTGAGATAAAAGGGATAAGATGAAGACAAATGAAACGAAGATGGAGTTTTGTTTATTAGTTGCGTAGAAGACAAAGTTAATGTCTTTGCATACGGTTTGGTTGATGAGGAAAAAGAAAGAATAAAATGTGAAAGGTCTGATTTAATCTTTATATATATTATCATCAAACTTACAATGCTTAAAATTATGAAATATTTAAATTAACTTATAATGGTAATTTCTCCACTCATCAAAATTATGTTAAAAAGGATCGATTTGTAATCATCGTCGAAAAGATAATAGATTACCAAGAAGATAATTTAATTAAATTATGATTAATTTCCTATCGTCTCTCATTCTCTCCCTTGTTTATATTTCTGTAAAAAAATTCTTCTATATTTTTTAGTTTTCAGATATAAAGGGGAAAATTTGCAAGTTAATTAAAATCAATTGTACAGATCTGAACGGAAGGGCAGGGATTAAAATTAGCTAGAAATTATTTGTAATATAGAGACAAAAACCTATTTTTATCTGTCTTGACAATCAAATGTGTTTTCCTCCCTTGTGTCTCCATTTATTCTGTCTTGATCAAACAACAAGAAATTGTTTTATCTTCATCGTGTGAGAATATTAGCTAAAAACTGCCTTTATGCACCAGAATTATTAATCTTTTTATTGGAAAAAACTGAAGGATGAGCTAGAAAGCAGGGGGGCAAGAAATTGCATGGAAATAAGAAGTTGTGGCTCCTTAGTTCAGTATAATTTGGTCAGTATAAAAGCATAATTGGCTCTGCACTCTTAGCTTTGCCCAAGCCGTGCAGGGGACTTGGCAAGCATTATACTTTTTGTCGCCACCCTTGTGTTTCACGCCCCTTGGTGAATAATAGAAGCATATTACGAAGTAGCAAGCCCAGTCTGTCTTCTGTCGTCCCATATGGAAAAAATAACAAAGGGCACAAGCAGGAGCGCACTATAAAAGATAGCTTAGTAGCACTGAATCAATCATACCTTTCTCGGCCTTTTGGCTAAGATCAAGTGTAGTATCTGTTCTTATCAGTTTAATATCTGATACGTGGGCCAATGGCTCACACGATATTAAATTTATTTTTTTAGGGGGAGGGTCCATCACAGTAGCTTGCTACTGGGGCTCTCGAGCGTCGCCTTTGCGCTGCACTATAGCATTGGCCTGGCGCTCCCCACCAACTCTAGTACCCAAAGCTTTGATTTGTAGTGTGTGAGAGGTTACAATGCTCTGCTGCATCTTTAGATGATTTGATTGTTGGTGATTTTTTTCTTCAGATCGAAAGGAAGAGTATCTAATCTGTTTCCAAGAATCTTTCGAGGAGAAAATCAAAGGATTTTGTTGATTTAATTTATGCTACTCATAGTAGAAAATCAAAGACTTGAAATGCAGTATGGAATATGGATTGTTGTTGTGTTACTGTTCATGGAATTGCTAGGCTCCTCTACTCAAGAGTGGCTAATAGTTGGAGGCACCCTTGCTGGCCAAGAGATATTTACAAATTTCCTTTCAAGTGTAATGAACCATGCAACTTGGCCTCTTATTTTGAATGAATGGGTTCAGAGGAAAACTGAAGGCTACGGAGATACTGGAATCAACGATATTTGATTGTCTGGGTTTTTCATGCTTCAGTACTGCAGACTAGAATGATTTAGAAAACAAATTGAAAGGAAGAGAATCCAATCTGTCTCCAAAATCTTTAGACTGGAAAATCAAAGGATTTTGTTGATTTAATTTATGCTACTCATAGTACAAAATCAAACACTTGAAATGGGAGTGTGAAAAAAAATTAAACAGGACAATTAGACATCCAACTTGTAATCGCAACGATCCAATTGCAAGAGTGGAGCTCTACCAACCGAGCAATATCCTCCCGAGCCAAGTGGAGCATGTATGAAGGAGTCAGACATACTGCGCTCTCCAAGTGTGCTTATTCCCTCCCTTTTCCTTATCATGACAAGTTTTTTTGAAATAACTCTGATGAGAAGAAAAAAAGAAGGCATTAAGAGACCCTCCAGGCCCTACCTTGAACACGCTACGATCCTTTTTCAAATCTGCTCCCATTTCGAGTCTAGATATATATATAGATAAATACACATATCTCATTGCACTAATCAGGGACGTTTGTAGTGACTAAGGGGTTCGAAGACTAAGAAGTGAGGTATTTATCAGTCAAATATTCTTCTTGCGGCTAGATCCAATCTCCTAGTCCCTGCAAAAAGGAAAAAATTTCATGTTCTTCCTTTCAGGAAGGGAGGGTTAGGAAAATCCTATTGATTGCAGCTTTCTCCAGATTTCCGGGAAAAGCATGAAAAAAAGCTTGAATGGTACGATCCTTTCGTTGCCCTAAAATGAAAGGGATGATCTCATAGTTATTGATCTATGAAGATACGGTTGTTAGGTGTTCCATTTTATTTTTCCATTAAGGCTGAACATAATGTGCCTTGGATGATCCACTTCTCAGGGTTAAGTGTTGTTGCACTCATTGAACTATCCATGTCGCTGAGAGCCCTCACAGCCCAGGCACAACGATGTAATTATTAGGAGCGCACTTTACCACTGAGCTAATAGGCCTCACATCAGGGTCTTGCTATTCCAAAAGCGAGAGCAACCCCATCCCTTCTTTCCTTTTTACATCCCTATGTCGCCGCGCGGGAGGGACACGAGGGCGTAAAAAAGAGGATCCTATCAACTTGTTATGACCTAGGATAATAAGCTCATGAGCTTGGTCTTACGCCCCTTGGTGAAATAATAGAAGCATATTGCGAAGTAACAAGCTCAGTCTGTATTCTGTCGTCCCATATCGCAGAAACAACAAGGGCACAAGCAGGAGCACACTACAAAAGAAAGCTTACTAGCTCTGAATCAATCATACCTTTCTCGGCCTTTTGGCTAAGATCAAGTGTAGTATCTGTTCTTATCAGTTTAATATCTGATACGTGGGCCAATGGCTCACACGATATTAAATTTATTTTTTTAGGGGGAGGGTCCATCACAGTAGCTTGCTACTGGGGCTTTCGAGAGTCGCCTTTGCGCTGCACTATAGCATTGGCTTGGCGCTCCCCACCAACTCTAGTCTGATGTTTTGATTTGTAGTGTGTGAGGTTTCAATGCTTGGTGGGGGGTTCTTCATTTTTCAGAAACCAATTGCAGACTAGAATGATTTTGAGAACAAATTGAAAGGAAGAGAATCCAATGGTTTGATTTGTAGTTTGTGATGGATTTAATGAAAGGAAGTCGTCGTTGATGGTTTCGAGACAGTAAAGTTCTTTACTTTGAACTTCATCCCCCAACTCATGTTCAGGAACTTCTTGGAACGCACACCTCTGTGCTGCTTTTTTTCTTTCGATGTTTATTTAGGTGCTTCTCTTTATCTGTTTTCTTTAGTTTTTCTTAATGATTTTATGGTATTTTTCTGACTATTAAACACTCCTTTTCCTATACCCTAAATCAAAGACCTCGCCATAATCTTGACAATGGTGTTTGTGTGGAGAAGGAGGAAATTCTTGGGGCAGTCCTTCCCTATATACTAGTATTTGTTTTTTCTTAGATTGTTAATTTTTAGGGAACCCTTTATGAATCAGCTTGAGAATGGTTAACAATCTCTGTTATCTGACTACTGATAAGCAAACAACCTAGAAGAGGCCATGGCCATTGTTAACAGAAAATAGATATTGATTTTAACTCTCTCTCAATCCTCATGCTGCCATTGGAACCTGTCTTACATGTTCATTATCTTAGAGACGTGTCTGTGAATTGGGTTTTTGTTGTGATTTTCAAACATGTAACGTTTCCTCCATTATTATCACATCTGATATAACATGCATAGTTTTTCTTGTCTACTTTTTCTTTAGAATATTGGTAGAATATGATTAAAAAAATAGTTTTGCAGAGTCAGGAGCTTGAAAGGAATTGGAGCTTTCCCAAATATATTCTCTGCTCAGCATTCACACATCACTATATCTGGTGTTTTTGCATTCAACAACTTCTCCTCACCAAATTAGTGTTTCTTGCCATGTTTCTTTTTTTTTTTAATTGGATTTTTTCAGTTATTGCTCCTCTCAATGCATACACGTTTTATACTTTGCATGTATTATCTTCCAAGTAGATTGCAATGGCTTTGGATATTTGTAGTCTATGCTTTCGCTGAGGTTTCAGCCGAGCTTTTCATATTCATTTGTTTTTGTGCTGCAATGGTCTGTACTTTTATTTTGGCATTTCAAGTATTCATTTATTTCGATGCAAAATTCTTTGGTTTTCCTTAGTTGATGGCAATTGCTTTGGAGATTGGATTTTTATGTTTCCAACATTGAAACCGAGCCTTTGTAAACAGCTTCATCTGAGACTGGCTACGCTTTTATCCGTTGGTGTTCTTTCCGATCTCAACGCATTTCATCGCTCCACTGAAAATTCCCTCTGCCCCTACCATACTTGATACTCCAGCTTGGCAGTTTCGATTGTCTGTCCAGGGTTAAGCCCTGGGATTTGACGGGGGACTTAAAAAGCCAACTAAAGACATTTTACGCCAAATCATTATAGATAACGCTTGCATCCTCTGTATTACCGCAGCTGCTGGCACAAAGTTAACCAATGCTTATTCCCCAGATACCGTTATTGCTTCTTCTTTAGGAAAAGAAATTCACGATCCATAGGCCCTCTACCTCCATGCGGTATTGCTCCGTCAAGCTTTTACCCATTGCAGAAAATTCCCCACTGCTGCCTCCAGTAGGAGTCCGGGTCGTGTCTCAGTCATAGTGTGGTTGATCATCCTCTCCACACATTTTCTCATCCTCTTTGTAAGGAGAATGAGAAAATGTGTGGAGAGGCGTGTAGAAGCATGGAAAGAGCAATGTAGCTCTATGACATTGTGTAGTTTGCTCTATTGCTCTTAATGAAGCTCTGTCCTATTCTAAATGGTTAATTTATATGATGATTCAAGATATTTATAGATTTTAATTATGTTAGTTTATCTTCTGGAGATTGGTGTAATAATGAAGAATAATTACTTTTCTTTGGAGTTACGTTGATTATTGTTCCTTACTATGTCATTTGATTGAAAAGTTGGTGCTCATAAATTATTTGCGTCGTACAGACATGTGCAGCATTGTGTTGACTTGTTTAGAGCTCATCACTTTGTATTATGGGTTGGCACCCAAATATTTTTTTAAGGTTGGATCGAGAAAATCCAATCGTTTTGCATTTATTATGACTTTTTCTTCATGAGTATTGGAATTTAAACAATCTTATTTTTCCAAAGAAATCTATTTTTTTTTTTGTAAAAAAAGAATCCAAGGTTTTTCTTGTTCTTATATAATTCTCATGTATATAAATACAAGTCCGTTATATTTTTTCTTTGTGATCAATTCTTTCCTTTCCAATCAAGATCTTTTTATGTTTTTCTTGAGCAACTTTTTTCCTAAGAAAAAATAGAGTATTTTGTAGAAGTCTTTACTAAAGATTTCTAAAAAAGCCTGAAAAACAAAAAACAAAATTGGCATTGTCACTATACCTAGGACATAGAGAAAAGGTAAATATTAAAAGGAATTATTAAGAATGGGCTCATAGATCTCAAGGGTGCGACTTATGATGTCGATGGTGTTCTTGATAAGTTGGCAATTGTTGGGAAAACCAAACACTAATCTAAACGAATAAACAATTCACAAGTCCCAATTTTTTTTTCTTTTTTATGCAATCAAAACTAGGATCAACCAATCAATAAAATAATACAATCAATCACACAACTCAGCACCAAAATCCTTATGTGGAAAACCCGATGCGGGAAAAATCACAGGACAGTAATCCACCTAAAAAATTTTCACTATCAACAAATAATGGGTTCACAAGTGTTCTTCCTTAGATCTAACTACATATACATCATCAAGAACAATATAATCTTGAAAGAGAAAAAGGTTTGAGAAAATCTCATAACGCTAATAGCCTTCCCCCCCCCCCCCAACAATCAACATATACACCACCAATCTCCAATCCAATTGTCTAGAATGAAGAGCAACATGTCTAAAAGCTTCTATCAAAATCTCAATCCAATCCAACAATTAACGATCTAGAAATCAGAGAATGAATACAAACTGCTCAATTGTCTCTTTTCTTTCTTTCTCTCGTGCTCTCCTTTTTCCTCTTACAAGGCCTTCCACCATAACAATGTTTTTTAAATTTATTTATATAAGGCAGCCAACACTGTGCACTTAAGAGCATTCCTTTTATTTGAAACATGTTGTGTGTGGTGGTCCCATTATCATATGGTGCAGGACCATCCAACAAATCTCCCCCTTACTTACCATGTAAAGAATTCGTCATACCAGCTATTAGCTTGTAAGTTTCAATTTGGGAGGCTTTACCAAGCTCACTTTCTTTTTACAAAAATCAACATTCTCTCTTGGTATAGGCTTGGTGGTCATATTTGACACATTTTCAATGGTATCTAACCTATGTGCTTTGATTGAGAGTGAAAAATAGGACGCTTATTGACATAGATTGCACCTTGACTGTCATAGTACAACATAAAGTTCTCTTGAACTAGGCTAAGTTCATGTAAGAACTTCATCCATAACAACTCTTTATCCCTTTCAGTAAAAGCAATATATTTAGCCTTTGTAGTAGATAATGCAACATATTTTTACAACTTTAATTGCACCATGAAATTGCTCCCCCTGTATAAGTCATCAAGTATCTTGATATGGACTTTCTAGAATCAACATCGCCAACCATATTTGCATCTGTGTATCCATCAAACAAATGTTTACCATTTCCTAAACATAAGCTTAACCTAAAAGTACATTTGAGATACTCGAGTATCCATTTCACTGTTAACTAGTGTTCTTTACCAAGATTGGAGAGAAAGCGACTAACCACACCAACTGTATAAGTTATATCCAGCCTTATGCAAATCATGACATACATCAAGCTACCAACTGTAGATGTATAAGGAACCTGTTTCATCTCATTTCTTTCTTTGTCACTTGAAGGACACTGTTTAAAACTTAGTTTAAAATGGCTTGCAAGTGGAGAACAAACAGGTTTAGAGTTGCTTTTGTTAAATCTCTCAAGTATCTTTTGAACATAACTCTTCAAAGATAGCCAAAGTTTCTCATACTTCCTATCATGAGTAATCTTCATGCCAAGAATCTATTTTGTTGGTCCTAAGTCTTTCATTGCAAAAGACTTGCTTAACTCTCTTTTCAAACTCTAAATCTTCTTAATTAGCATTATGACCAACAATCATCATATCATCCATATATAACAAGAGAATAATAGAGTTTCCATTTGAAAACCTTTTCATAAACACACAATATTAGAAGTGGTTCTATCATAACCATGTTACATCATGAAAGAATCAATTTTTTTATACCATTGCTTTGGAGATTGAAAACAGGGGTGAAATTGGAGAAAATTAAAAGTTTAATGATTAATTGAAGGTCAACTTGCATAAATCTATGACCAAAGACTAATATGAAAAAGACGTTGAAATTTAGGGCTAACATTGAAGTTTGGCAAGGGCAAAATTGCATAAAATTAGAAGTTTAGGGTCAATTAGGGGTGCAATTGTAAGAAATTAAAATTCAGAGGACCAAATTGAACTTTGACCAAATTCCTATATTAAAACCCTAAATCCCAAAATAACATCATTTTGATAATAAAAAAATAAGACCAGACGACGCATCGTTTAGTAATTTTCATCTTCTTCTTCATTTTGCCAAAAAAAGCTGCTCGAGTGGCCTCTTTCCCAAGGCATTTAATACTTAATCTCTCCATCAAATTTGACAAAACTTGCACGCAAATGATGGTCTGACATCTTCCTACAACATAATATTGTCCTTTCTGGTCAATTGATGTCAGGCACTGCACCAAAGTGGCCAGCCCAACTAGCCTTCAAATGTCAAAATCGGACAGTTCATAATGGCCACTTTGAGCCAACAATTGAGATCCTTTGGGGTTGAATCAAAGGCTAAGATTTGACACCATTAAAAATAAAATATCCATCTTCCACCTCCTATAAATAGAGGTGGATTTCATGGCCCGAGAAAGGAGAAATTAGAAGCCAAAGTCAGCAAAAACCAATTTCTTTCCCCGGTCTTTATTTTCCCTCTTGACCACCTCATTTTGCCACTCCCTCCGCCTCATCTCAGCCGCCAGCGCCGCCACTAACCACTCCTTGATCTTATTTGCACCACCAGGAACACCGTCAGCAACCGTCTGCCTCTGACCAGGTAAGCTGCCTCTTCTTTTCCTCCTCCAAAACATCCCTTCATGCTAGCCACTACATGCAAAATTTGCATGCAGTGGTTGCTTAATTAATTTGCATAATGGGCTGTACCCATTTTGACCCAGCCTTGATGGCCAAACCGTGTCGGATCCAACCCACTCCTAAAAAAATAAAAAAGATAAAAAGAAGAAGAGTTTATTGAGCCACCGGTCGGCCCAACCCGATTTATATTTAATAATAATAATAATAATAATATGAAAAAATCCAAAAATTATCGAGGGTCATTTTAAAATATTTGTCATTTTAAAGCATCAGGTTGTATATTTATACTATAAGACACAGATCTGGTATTAAAATACCCGGTTTGCTCCAAAACTTTTCTTAAAAAAAACTGAAAATTCAAAAAACTTTAAATTAATTTCCTCTTTTAAAAAAAATAAAAACAAAAAAAATATTTTTTTTCATGCATACGACCAAATCCTAAAAGTTTTCCAAGCATGTTTTCATACAAAAATAGAAAAGAATTTGCATCTTTCTCATATTTTAAAAATGAAAAAAAATAAATATCATAATTAGTTTATGATTATCTATTAGGATTTGACCAAAATGTCAAAAACCCTTCACCAATCATTTTGTTCATTTTATATTAAGGTTTAGTGTAGACTTTAATATTTTGAGGTGTAAAACTAAACATTAGAATATACTCTTAGATATTAAAGATACAAAAAAATAAAAACAATGCTTATTTCTAAATCAATCCATAAATACTTATTTTAATTTCAAATTCAGTCACCAACTTCAATTATTCTAAATCAAATCAAATTTTATCTTGTCAAATTAAGTATCAACCAAGTGTTGATTTTTTTCCTCACACCACGAGAACTCCACAAGAAGCCAATCAAGGATAAACCTTGAGTGACCGTAACCAAGGAAAAAAAAAAAAAACTTAAGGGGCACTATTACAATCCAGTGGTTTTGTTTTTATGCTACAGTGAAACCCAAAAGCATTTTTTAGTTTCTTTTAATAATTAATAATAATTGTTGTAATATAGAATTGGCACAGTCGAATCCTTATTTCCAGAGATAATATTTAGTATAAACTGTACAGAAGCTCTATGTTACAGAAAAATAGTTATAATCTAACTCGGTTGATTGGATTCCTCAATCTTGAACCCAGATACCTTCGCAAGCTCAGACAATTCTTGATCTCCACTCAAAACCTGCAAGAAACACCTTACGTGAATGAGAATATCACTTTATATAGGGAAAAAAATAGAGAGAGAACTTCTTCTAGTATGATTCAATGGCTGTTTAGTACAGCTTTCAATGCTGATTGGAACGAGTTAATAATCAATTAGTGGTATCTAATCTAATCTAATCAAACAAACTGAGCTGCCTAAAATCCTATAGCAGCGAAAAACAAAACATGTTTCCTAGAATCTTACAGGAATGGGAATTGAGCCAAATACTTTAACCTATGCTACTACAAGTAATGTGAGTTCAGAAAAAAAGAGGCCACTGATAGATGATGCTGTCTTTTTGGTCAAGGAATAGCGAAAGCTCGATACATTTAAATATCCATACCTGACCATTGATCACCCATGTTGGAAATCCTTCAAGTTTAGCATCTGCACATGCCTTTATCATCTTAGTTCCTTTCCTAAATCCATTAGGGAAGCATTCCACATAGTTCAACAGTTCTGCTGCCTCCTTCCCAAACATCTATGCATCAATAGCATGAAGAAAATATTATAACTAGCCACATATCACTGTTTGGAAACATGCCAGAATTGAAAAAGGTTCTTTACAAAATATTAGGTACTTGGGATAATTCAAAATTTATTTTCTTCGATAAAACAGGCAAACAAATCAAATAGTGATTTGTTTGTCTCTGCAAATTTGCATGTGCTCTATTCAGATAACTGTGTATTCATATGTCGGGATAAATGGAAAGCAAACTTTATTTCACTTTATGCAATGATGTCTCACTATAAAAAATGTGCCATATTCAGATAACTTTTGATTTTACATTTCAAATATCCATCTGCTGTTAGCATACTGGTAAAGATCACCAAGGGAATTAATATTGAACTCAAACAGTAAATAATGCTAGTTTTTGGTGTCAATTTCATTTCAAATTCCACATTGTTTGCAAGGATTATCAAGTGAACGTTGAGAAGACTGTCAAACTCTCGCATACTACCACTAATAAAGAAGAATAAAGTACCTGTTTTTGTTCTTGGCAATGTGAACACCAGAAAGCTCCATACATTTTAGCTCCTGTAGATTGTAGATGTCTTGCAAGAGATATAGCAAAAGGACTCGAAGGTGTGGTTATCTCAGTGGTAAAATATTCCAGGTTAATATCAGCCACGCTGCTATCATAGAGATGAAGATGGAAATATGTCAGGGCACAGATTCCCTTGCAAAAAGAATGCGGACCATGCACATCACGGTATCTTAAAACTGAAAACATAAACAAAACAGTATAGAAGCATGACAATGGCCAAGCAACATATAACCATCTTAACAACTGCAAACAGTGCACTCTGACATACTCACCAGGGCAAATACTAACTTATGAACTCAATTGAATTCTGCATCTACCAGGTTAGTAGCGTTGATTAGTGAATTGAATTGACAAAGTATAAGAGTTCCAACGTTGAGAATTATATACAGCCAGACTTTCATAAATGGAAAAAAAAAAAAAAAGTTTACGTGTAGAGTATGCTAATGAAAGTGAAACAGAAATGCTATGATCCTTGAAAAGATGTTATTCACCTTGAGCTGGCACGTTGGAGTGTAGCATATGAGGTGTTCAATGAAAAAATCACCACGCTTGCTATACATAGCTGTAAACCCAAAAACTTTTGTATCTCTTCCAAACCAAAATCCTATTTTGTACAGCCAAAAAGAGGGAAGCAGAAATTGAATCAAATCATTTTATGAACCTGATAAGAGGCGTGTCCAATATATTAAAAAAGAGAAAAACAAGCACAAGAAACCACACCTTTAAAGTGATGAAAAACAAGCTGAATGACAAGAAAGCTGACAATAAACAGTAAGTGCAAGATGTCCCTGAAAACTTTGTGCTCAAAATGTACAAGAAATATCCACTAGCAACTGCCATTGAGGTAGTGCACCCAAGTAAAAGCAAGCGACCATTAGACTCCTCGATACCAAAGGGAAACTTCTTTCCAGACCACTGTAAACCAAGTGCTGCCACTAGACCATATGATATCATTCCTATCAATGGAAGAGGAACACCTGGAATGAAAATGTAAAAGGGAGATATCACATTACTGGCAAATTTATTCTGTTTTGTGGTTACATAGAAAAATTCTAAAGATAGACTATACAGTAAAAACAATAAATGACAACAAAAGAAAATCTAATGACAGTCACGAGGATCAAGACTGTCACACCCATGCAATGCACATTAATATGTGATCACATGTCATCATTCTCAAATCAGAATTGTGCATGTAATAAACATATAAAGCATCCGCACATGGTTCCCACCATGTTCATTTTGCAAATAAATGTTTAACTAAAGACTCAAATTTGGCAGACTGGATCTAAGTGCAATAGGAATGACCATTTGACCGGTCATTTATATTAAGCTTGAAATTAGACCCCTATACAATAATGTTCAACAATTTTTCTTTCTCGTTATTGCTTAAAAGAATTCCTGCCCATTTCCACCACCATTGCCAAGATGTCGATTGAGCACTATACTTTCAAGACTTACAATAGACCCCAAAGAAGTCTTCTACTCCACCAATCTTTCCTATCCCATGTTCAACCTTCGTCCCCTTCTTCCTGGTTTGTACCCAACACCTTTTCTTTGCACTTCTCCAATTACTTTATACGATAATCACCGCTTCTAGTTTAGTGGAACATGTGGGTCTTCCGTTTCTCTTTTCTTCCCTCTCTGTTTTTTCAGTTATGATGAATGACAAGGTAAGGAAAAAAAAATAGTAAACTCCTAACCTGTTAAAATACATGAAACAAGATCCTCTTTTACCCTACAATTAAATCATCACGTTTTGTTTTTTTTTTTAATTACATTGAACTAATGAATACTCTGCTTCTTGACAGCAACATATAAACACTCCTAAATTTGAAATCAAAACCAACATGACAACTGTTAAAAAAACTTGGCTTATTTGTTTTCGAACATCCTCTGACAATTTGACTGCTATTAGCATTCCTCATAATAATAACTGCCTTGTTCTCAATAATTAACAAACTAAACAGAATAGAAGAACAAAATGCTTTGAAAATTAATAATGAACATACCAAAAACCACTGCATAATCACTGCTAAGAACATCACCACAGTTGCCACCACCAATTGGGCAAAAAGCATCAGAATTTGTGAGCTTGAGGAATGTTAAGTATGCAGTTTCAAGAAACCCAACACCACCAAGACCTGCACACCAATTATAAGTAGAAACACTTGAAGAAGACAATAAAGAAGCTGAGTTTGAAGGAGATGGTGCCGTTTCAGGTGGTTCTGAATCAGTCTCTTGACTTGGCCCTGAAGAAGGCATGCACTTTAGTTTCCAACACCAACCCTTCTTCAAGAGATAAACAAAGAAGAAGTCAGCGAATTGAAACGAAGATTATGAAGTGAAACTGGAATGAATATAGAGAGAGCAGCAAAACCTTGAATTGGGTTAGTTGGGCAGTGAGAGTAGGTGGTGGAGAGGGAGAAAGTGATGTTCTTGAAGAGAAGAACGGAGGAGATGTGATGTTGAGGAAACTTGCCATTGCTGTCTGATTCTCTCTCTGTGTTCTTCAGTGTACAAGAATCATGGGCGAGATCGTTTTTAAGTTATTGCCTTTTTCTGAGATGAAACTTCGACATTGAAAATGTGTTTTGAGTCTAAAGATCAAGTCGGTTTGTGACTCAAGCCCAACGAATGACCCATATAATTTGGGGCCTGCTTTCTTTCGGTTGAGTCGTAACAATTTAGATTAGTTTTTAAATTGTTTTTTAAAATATATTAAAATAATATATATTTTATTTTTTAAAATTAATTTTTAATATAAATATATAAAAGCGATCTAGTAATTTATAAAAAGAAATAACAATTTAAAATTTTTCAATAATACTTCACATTCTAAGTACAGAAAAAAATTACTTGTTTTTTTTATTTTTTAAAAATGGAAAAAGTAATTCTCCCTATGACCATTGTATATTTGATGGGTTTTGAACTTTGGGGTGGATTTTGAATTCCATATTAATAAATATACACAGTGATATTAATAAATAAATACAACAAATGATGAACGCAAGCAGTATTTATTGATAATTAAGCATAACCAATAGCCTCTATAATCCTTAAAATTTAAGTATTTGACTTGTCTTAAAATCAAAGTTTTAATTAAATTTAATTATTATCAAATTATTTCAGGTAAGCACAGTCATAATCATTTACGATAAATACAACTATTATAATGATAGATTCTTATAAAATAAAACTATTTTGTATGGAAAACAATTATTAATATTATTAGAGTTTGCAAAGAGAGGAAAATATTGTCTCTCGGGTTTTTCACCTTTGCTCTCTCTTTTTTTTTGTTAGCAATGCATCTCTCTTTCCCTGTATTAGTGCAAGTCCTTCTGAAAAGCTACTTGATGCAAAAGGTTACATGGAATCTCCAGTCATGTGTTCTCCATCACTGTGTAGAGCATCATCCATCGCTATGGAAGATGATGCCATTCATGTTTCTTTCTTCCACTAAATCCACTGGCCTTTCTTCTTGGTGCGGTCTCTGGTTCATCAAGCTCAATCCCTCCAGGAACTCTACCTTCCCCGTTAAATTCATTCTCCCAATCAAGCCATCCATCATCCATGCCATTGCTCCAGGCGAAAGAGGTTGCTCTATTCTTGGTTCATTAATTCCCCGCTTCTCCATGCGAAGAAGGTCTCTCGTCACTGACTTCTTGTCCCGTGCTCTGAACTTCCTTTTGCAGCCTCCAATATCTCTTGCCTCGTCATTCCTTAAAAACTTGGCATGGTCTTAAACTTTTTACTTGGACCATGAAGAGCTACATAGGCTGCTTCTTGATCATCTCTAGGCACTTTTTTACAAATCTTCACGCCACGATATTGTTGAACTCCAGAGAAATGATCCTCGAAATTGAAGTGGTACGTAGCTGCACATTCTAATTAACTCACAAAACTTGCACTTCCAACTATTCCCCGTCCTCTTGTCTTCGGTATCTAACATACTATAACAGCATTAATGACTGCATGCTAAGAATTTCTGTACGCTGCATTACCTGAACAGCGCATAAAACAAGAAACAAGACCTTGAATAATAGTTAGAATTAAAATTAATTTGGTGAAAGTACCAATTTATGGAGTGAAATTAATAATATGTACGAAGAAAGAATGTGCATGTACTGAAGTTCCTTTAAATCTTGTACTAGAAAATTTTCACTTCGTACTATCAAACGGCCATACCGCAACTTTGAAAGGGTTAAATTTCTTTTCAGGAAACGGTAAAAATAAGGGCTGTTGCTAAACCAGAGGCAGCCATCCCAAGCAACAGAAGATTGTGCACGTACTAAGGATAAGTTTTATCTCTCTCGCTTGTCTTTTATGCCTAGTACTACAGAGTGTTTTCTATACTCACTGAGTAAGTTCAGATTTGAATTTTAGCTTAAAGTTTATTACCGTTCAGTTTTATGTTTTTAAGTAAAATTTCAAATTAAATCGTTGAATTAAACTGAAACTTTATTAAAAAAAATTTAAAAATAATTTTTTTTGTTAGAATAAAATTTTAGATGAATATGAGTTTGGAGAGATCTTATTATAGAGACCGAAATGAACTATATGAATTTTATTTTTATTTTTTTTTATTTATGAGCTTTCTATTTAGCAAAAAAAAAATTTCTATAATAATATGGCAGCTTGTTATGAGACTTTTTTAATTTTATAAAGATTTTTAATAAACTGTAATATTATTTTCAAGTGTGGCAGGATTTATTAATGTTTCTAAATTTTTTTTACAAGACTTCTTTATTTATTTCAACTACACAATGAAAAAATGACTAATAGTATTTAATAATTTAATAACAAATTAATTTTTATAATTATTCCCCAACATTGTAGATTATAAATAAATTTTATATCAAACTTATATTGTTTTATTCTTTTTTTTTTCTCTTCTCACAACAATATAGAGAATTGACTTATAGATTTTCTTCTTCTCTGAAAACTTATCAAAAGGATTAAAGGATCCAGAAGGGTACCATATTTTTATTTTCGTATGTAAGCAAATCCCTCGAGGTTTTTTTTTTTTATAAAAAAATCACTCAAATAATATTCAAGCTAACTATTTTCTGGGTAAGATCAACTCAATTACAACTATAGCTTGGGCCCGGCGCTCCCGTCTATTCAAGTCTTTTTTCGCTTTTGGTTTTGAACAAATATTATGATTCGTTTATGAATAGAAATTATTTTTATTTAGAAATATATTCAAAAATTATTTTAAAAAAAAATATTTTTAATATATATCAAAGCATGATTTAAAAATATTAAAAAATAATTTTAATTTTAATAAAAAACATGTTCAACGTCAATGTTAAACACTCCTTAAAATACTTAAAAAGAATTATAAATTTGTTAATAATTGCTATTAAAAAGTTGTGAAAAATGTAAGGATGCTTTCTTTATAATTACGACCTCTTTCTATGCCCTTTAAATACCAGATTTTTGATGCGTTTAAGTATACTGAAATTGCAATATTATGCCATTTTAGATTTGAAAGATTATCCTCTTTAATCTAGAAAAATGGCAGATTAGATAGCTCATTCATGTGAAATAAAAACCAATTATTTCTTGGACCCTCAAAAGTGGCCCTACCTCTTAATCCAAAATAAAAGCCCATTGTTTATTGGACCGTCAAAGTGCTCTCCCTAATTTAAGATTGAGATTCATTATCCATAATTTCTTAGTTTGTCTACAATAAATAATTTTACATGATCACAGATTGAGTTTTCTCCTTTCTTTTTCTACACAGATGAAATTGAAACTTAAAAATACAAATAACCAAGAAAAAAAAAAAAGCTTGCTGCCATAGTTTTAAAACTCGAACCAGCCTGGCGGGTCGACCCGAGACCCGGCCAACCCGGGCCTGGGACCGGTCCGGGTCTAAGTAAAAACCCGTCGGGGAGTTGGCCCGGTGAAACTCGGTCGACCCGGCAGGTCAACTCGGAACCCGGGCGACCTGGGTAAACCCGGCCTCTTTTTTTATATATACATGGATGTGAAACGGCATAGTTTTTGTCTCTCATTTTCTATTTCTACATTTTCTCAGAAACCAAACTGAGGATTTCAAACAGAGCAGAGGATTTCAAAGTAAATCAGGAAACATTTAAGTACCAATCATTTAATAAAAAGATATCTTCGCACCAAGAGAAAGAAATTATAAAGCCCTTAAATTTCAATTCAAAGAAAACGAAAAGAAGAAAAAATCATAATTTTAAACAGGCATGAAAAACATATAAAATCTCCTTTTGAGAATCAAAAACTCTGCTTCTTATAACAAAATCATTTTCTTAAAATATCTAAGAAGATATTGCCCCTCCAAGTTCGCTCACAACGTTCCTATCATCCGTGTATCCACTTAACCAGAGAGCTCACCTGAGCTGCCATATTCACAAAAAAAGAGCTCATTTTCTTCTTCTTCACAACAGCAGCAGCAACTAGAGAGACAAAGGGAGAGTGGATGATCCGTGTATATGAGAGGGGAGTTGGAATATAAATGAAGGGATAGATATATGCCACGTTATGAAAAGTTAAAAAAGTGGTTAGTGTTGATTATTACTGTGTGAATTTTGAATTTCCCAATACTCCTTTCATTAATTGTTTCATTAATTGTTTTAATTTAATTTAATTTAATTAAAGTGGTATGCCGATGAAGCTAGGGAGGATAATTCAAAGAAAGGGAGGCGCCTAAATAAATGCTAGCATTTAATGCTTTGACTTAATAATGCTTTGACTTAATATTGGCATACCATGTGAGGTTTTGTGAAGGGTGAGGATGCCTTTTGTATACCTCTGGTTTAGTAAATGGCAGACAAAAAGAATAAGCTTTGAACTTTATTTGAGTTTTGCAAGTTTTGAATTAGTTTGGCTTTTTTTTTTTTGTTGACCCGGGTATCTAACTCGTGACCCGGTCATTAGACCGGGTCGACTATCGGGTCGGGTTTCAAAATTATGCTTGCTGCTCTCAAAAAATCAATTCAACCCAATAGCTTAAGCTATTAGGTTGAGATGGTTCTTTAATATGGTATCAGAGCCTTAATGATCAAGTGGTCACGAGTTCGAATTTCACCATCCTCATTTATTTGATAAAAAAAAATTAAGCACAAGATAGTGTGGACATATGCAAGTTTGAAGCCCAAAGAGTTTTCACTTGAGGGGGTGTGTTAGAAAATAATATAAATTATTTTTTGAGACCTTACCTAATAACTTAAGCAGTGCGTACCATAAACCTAATTAAAAGATATATGAGAATGTGGTGATAATTATTTTTTAAAGTACATTTTATTTGGAACTATAATAAAATAATTTTTAAAAATTTTTTTTTTAAAATAACACATCAAAATAATCCAAATATATTAAAAAATTAATTTTTAAAAAAATATTTTAATTTTTATAAAATATCATTTTAGCCGCGTTCACCCACCCACCCGTCCCAAAGGAAAAAATCAAATATGGTCATCCAATGCTTAATTGCCAAATGTGTGTGTGTTGGTAGTGGAGTCAACCCATTTGGCCACGTGTAGTAGGCAACAACCATGCATTTGGAGATGTGAAGATATATTACGGACAACCGATTCAAGGTTCGAACTTATCCGTGCAAGCGTGTGTGTGCCACCTTTGCCCTCTTGTGATTCCATCGGATGTATGTTGGATCACGATACCATCACATCAATACGTGGCAGCCATGCTTCTCTTCCTCATCTCTCAAAGCCACAAATATTATTAATAACCATGTAAATAACCTCCATAGCCAGAAGCCATACATACAAAGCAGACTCTTAAAAAGGACTATCAAGCGTAAGAAACAGTATAATACAGAGCGGGAAAAAATGGCAGCAAAGGCTGTTGTTTGCTATGGTAGCTCAACTTCTAGCACCACACTTCGTCCAGTTCTTTGTCCTCAACAGCTTAACAAGAGGTCTTTCTTTTCTTCTGTTTTTGCCCTCTTGTGACCTGAGCTCTGTTTTTTGCTTCTGTTTATTATTCTTTTGTTGCATGTAGGAGGGGGGTTTTCGCAGTGAATTCTCGGAGATGTAGCATCAATATCAATCACAAAAGTTTGAGCTTTCGGTACGTTTAAGTGTGTAGTCAATTATTGAAAGCTAGAGATAATTTAGTGGGATTGTTTGTACCAATACGTTTTGTTTTTGAAGCCCAAAGACGTCTCTGAGATGGAATTTGGAGGCTACTGGAATTCCAACTTCAGTTCCAGTAAGAGTGGCGCATGAGCTTCATCAAGCTGGACACAGATATCTGGACGTCAGGTACTGATTCTTGAAAGCAGTTTGGGAAAGTTTGCTCCTTTTTATCATTTTTTTTCTTATATTGTCTTTATATATCTAACTTTTATTGCTTTGATTTTGATAATTTTGCAGGACTCCTGATGAGTTTAGTACTGGACATGCAGCAGGAGCAATTAACATTCCTTACATGTACAGAGTTGGATCAGGCAATCATTTTTCCTTAACTTCATTGCAATTTAATCAGATATATTCACCGAAAGGATTCGAATTTGGAAATTATAAATCCTACTAGGATCTGATTAGAGAGGAAAGCATACATTGAATGTATTCTCATCTTTAAGTTGGCGATGGAAGTGACTAGTGTTGCAATTCAAGATAACCCTCACTTGTCCACTTTGTTTTGCTTTCTACTCTGGCCACACCTGAAATTGAATCAATGAATAGGTCTTTTTGAGAAGTGAGTATGACTTTAAGTTTTGACCACTTCGAAAGAACGAAATTGTGTTCGTTGAAGTTTTCAAGATTGGTGGCCAAGATAGAGAAGCATTTTGGCTTTCAGTGCAAATCCCACTTGTGGATATATAGGAATAAATTCAGAATCCGAAGCTAAAATAAGAATGAATACGGTCCCAATTTGCTGTATGGTCCCAAACAAGATTTGTTTTTGGAGGATTTCGCTCTTTCATTTCCTTACACTTGCGTTTCACCTATTGTCCTTTAGACCTTATTCTGTTTTAATTAATGTTTGTTTCGATGCAGGAATGACCAAGAACCCCAAATTTGTGGAGGAAGTATCATCACATTTCAGAAAACATGATGAAATTATTGTCGTGAGTTCCTGAATGAAACTCCATATGCTTCCAATCACTTGTTCTTTTTTTTCTGTGTGTAACTTCTGGTTTCGCAGGGTTGCCAGCTTGGGAAAAGGTCTATGATGGCTGCAACTGATCTCTTAGCTGCTGTAAGCACATCATCCTGTAAATCTTAAATTTGGTTGATTTTCGTGTTCGATAGATAAAAATTGAAATTCGGTAAAGTATCATAAGTCGAGTTTTCTTGAAGGCACAGCATGATTTGCCCCATGGCTTGCATTGCTATTTACTTCCCACCTACTATCAGTATAGTTTAAGCAAGGAAATTAGCTTGTCATTTTTAAAATAGCCACGGCATAAATCTTGCAGTACTGAGAAATTCAAAGAGCCGTTGTTTTTATTCGGATCGCATGCTAGCAAGCTTTTGATTATTTTCTGATTCAAGATTGGTCTGCATATAGTTAAAACTTGCGCAGATTAGGATCATAAAAAGGGGTGGATTTCTTGATATTTTGTCTCCTTAATAAGTTCCCTTATTCACGGCTTCCTTGTAGCTACCTTTAGGATTTATGAGATTTAAAGAGTTGTGCTCGGGTTCAATCCAATGCAGTAATGCCCATTTTGATTGTCGACTTTGGCTGCAAGCTTACTTTATAGAGCTGTGATTGCACTTGAGACGCAAGCCTATCTTTTAGTGGGAGTCTGAATTTATTTCCATGGCTCCAAGTCTTTTGACCATGCATGGAGCTTGTTAAAACTGATTAGAGCTTAATCCTTTCTGCAGGGTTTTACTGCAGTGACTGACATTGCTGGTGGATTTGCTGCCTGGACACAGAATGGACTTCCAACAGATAATTAACTTCTGTTTACGGGAATTACGTCCATTACCGCAATAAACTTTAAAGATAAGAGATAGGTGATGTGCAGAACGTCACTCGTCAATGTTTTAGTAGCAGCATCCAACATTACAAATCCTGCTGTAAAGCATACTGAAAACCCATGGCAAGTGCTGTGAAAATTTGTCATGAAAAGAACTGGATG
Source organism: Populus trichocarpa (assembly GCF_000002775.5). Taxonomy (NCBI): domain Eukaryota; kingdom Viridiplantae; phylum Streptophyta; class Magnoliopsida; order Malpighiales; family Salicaceae; genus Populus; species Populus trichocarpa. Next base: position 7,676,747 of record NC_037289.2, on the reverse strand, counting down.
AAATGGAACATTTATGTAAAAATAAAACATCTTAAAATTGTACAGAAAGTTCTCTTCTTGTGGATCAGTTTGTTTATGCAACTTTATTTTCTTTTGATCTAAGGTCAGGTCAAACTGGCTTGCCTTCAAACTTGGTGGCGAATTCCATGATATCATACCTTGTGGATATAGCCACGTAAGAGCGGGATGTTAGGACATTGCTAATTACTCCTCATTGTGCTGGCTAGATCATTCCCTGAAATAGGAATAAACTACCCTTGCTGCCCGCTGCGGCGTCGGAGTTTTTTTATATAAAAAATAATGTTCGGTGCTGAGATGCTGAGAAAAAAAAAACTGTCATTATAAATATATAATTTTAATAATCAGGATTGAGTTAATCTAGGATCTTTTATTAAATCTGTAATTTATATCATAAAAATAATTATAAAGTTATTTTAAAAAAATAAAAACAAAATTTGTGTTAATTTTTCAAACTTGTGATCCAAGTTATTAGATTTGAATTATTTGATCTTAAGAATTCATATTGAACTAGATTAGAATTCATAAAGTTGAATATGAAAAATTCATAAAGTTCAATTTTCAATCAATCAAATATGAAAAAGAAAAAATAATTTTAATTATATAAAAAAAATTAAAAAAATAGCAAAACAAAATGAGAATCAAAATTGCAAAACAAAATTAATTTTTTATTTGATTGAAGGGTGAAATTAAAAAGAAAATTTTTTTTAGCAAAAGGACCAAAAAAATATCAAAAGAATGAGGATAAAAATTGACATAAAAATAAAAATAATGTTTTGATAATTGAAGGATGAAATTGAAAAAAATAATAACTTTTACAAAAAGACTAAGAAAAAAATTAGAAATAAAAACAATGAGGACCAAATTAAAAAATATAGTACGATCAATTTGAATTGAATAATGAAATTAAAAATTAATAAAGCTTTTACGAAAAAACCAATGAAAAAAATTAGAAATCAAAAGAATGAGAAATAGATTAGAAAATATAATATTAGGTAAATTAGGATTGAAATATGAAAATTAAAAACAAATAAAACTTTTACAAAAGAATTAAGATCAACAATTAAAAATTAAAAGAATAAGAATTGAAATTGAAATACCAACAACAAAGAGAAGCAAGTTATACTTTTTAAGAGATGAGAGAGAAAAAAAAGGGGAACATGGTCCATTAGTGACAAATCAGACCACCAACAAAGACACTCGCTGCACCAACAAGAAAAAAAGACAATGGTGCTTTCAATAAGAGTGAGATGACATTTTATAGGCAAGGAGGCGTTGCACGTTCAACCCGAAGAGCGGGCACCTCTCAAATGCTCCCGGGTGTTGTGCCCACCCAGTTTTTATTTTATTTAATTAGTCAAATGCAAAAATTTTATAAATTGACTTTGTAATTATAAAAAATTCATTGTGAAAAACCAAAAACATCTCTTAATATGATGCTTAAATTTTTTATTTTAAGAGTGTTTTTATAATTTTACAATGTATTTTAATTATTTATTATTTTTATATTTGGTTTAATATTAAAGTGCCCCTCATTTAAATTATAATAATAAAAAAATCATTATGAAATAAATAAAAATACCTCTTCACTCCATGTTTAATTTGTTCGTCTCGATCATTTAATTGTATAATTAATATGGAAAAAGTTTATTTATCTTTAATTAATTTAAAAATAATAAATAAATTACATGAAAAGAAGATGTATTTTTTAAATACTAATTAGTTCTTCATAGTCAATTCCAAACACTAAACACAAAGATTCAGGCTGTGGTGAGTCCCAGAACCATCAACGATACTGCCGACAAATTATTAAGCCAAGTGCATGGAAATAGCACGTCGGGTACTGGAAAGAGCCATTAATCAAACTTGCCACAGCATGTTAGAACTTAGAAGGACGACTCTGTATTAGCGTGATAAATAATGGTTTTGTTTTTTTGCCGAACTATTTATGTATACATGACCCATAAATAAAGAGTGAGTCTGGAATAGCTTTTTCAAAGGAAAATCATCTAATTTTTAAGGATTAAAACTAGTAGGTTTTTATAATAGGTAATTAAGGTAAAACAACAAGAATTAATTCTGGTAATTACTGAAATTAATTCTTCATCAATTTTGTTTTTATTCAAAGAATAGTTTTTAAGTGGTGGTGTTAAAATTTTTCAAAGTTGATAGCTATATTTGTTTGCAGATGTACAATAAAATTTTAAGAATAAATAATTTAATATTGATAATAATGGATTGTTAGCTGACTCTACTTCTAAGTTTCTTCAACAAGTGCCATAGTTGTACTCTTAAAGTTTTTGGGAAGTTTGAAAACCTGATTGAGACAATTTTATTGGAGAATCTTTAAAGTTTTGGGTTATAGTTAACGGACTAATTTGAGATTAAGTTTTCTTTAAAATAAATAAATAAACACAATCACAAGTCCACAACATATCCATGGAGAGTCGATCAAGCCAGTTAGATCACTTTCATTCGATTAGATAGGCCATAGGCCAGCTTTACTCTTTCTTTCCTTTTCTTTTTTCCTCGAAGGAATGGGTAGTTAGGCAGGTCCACTGTTGAGTAAGATCCCCGGGCCCCACCTCCCACCAAAACTACATCAACTATGATTTGTCTCCCTTATTTAATTTTCATTTGTTTTTCTCAGCTCAGGGGGTCTGAAATTGAATGCTTCTAACTTGCTCGGAACTGTCAACAGATCTATTCATCCAGCCACGTTCTTGGCTTCTGACAGACACTTTGCGAAGTAAACAATCCTCCAAAATCAAGCAAACATGGGGAGCACATCCCCTACCTTTAAGCTACCTCTTGTTTAAAAGGCATTGTGTGAAGAAGACATTAGATTTGGTGCTACAAACCCTGGCAAGAAAAGAGAAATAACCTAGAGATGGCAAGAAAGAGGGTGTCTCGGAACTGGTTCGACAAAGTTCGGAGAAAGTTTCTCCGTTCATCTCATAGAAACATCATTCTCAATTCCAAAGCTTGCTCAAGTCACAGTGACGAGATCACAGAAGCAGGCGACTATGAGGTCTTCAATAGCATAGCTTCACCACCTTCGAAGAGAGAACTCGCCATAGAAGATATAGCAGCAATCACAATTCAAGCAAATTTCAGGGGACACCTTGTATGTACTACAATCCACAGCTTTTTTATTTGTTCAGTTCTGTGAAGTTATTTTCCTAAGTTCTGTGATCTATAAACTTGACAGGCGAGGCGGGCATTTCGAGCACTCAGGAGCCTGGTGAAATTGCAAGCGTTGGCTCGAGGGGTGCATGTAAGGAAGCAATCACGCATAGCCCTTCAGTGCATGCACGCGCTCGTCCAGTTGCAGGTCCGTATTCGTGCGAGGCAGCTCCTCGGCCAGTGCAATGATAACTGATGCATCATATAATATCTAGAGTCAAATTATATTCACTAAACAATTCACGGAAAGCATTTCATATCCCGTGTGACATTAACACTGTAATTTGAAGGCTTCCTTCCCTTTTATTTACTTAATCTACCCATCTGAATAAATTTATTGGCAGAGACAGCGACCATGGATTTGTGTAGCAACTGCAAATAGTTTTATCATTTCTTGTACCTTCTATCTAGCCTACTAATCACCCATTACCGCAACATTGGGCAACAAAGAAGTTGCCGTTGTTTCCAAACATAGGTCATAGTTGATCGTACATAATCCAAGTGTTGCATGGCAAGTAGCATAGAAAATAAGGTATGGGAAAAACAAAATACAACATGCAGAAAATTGGAATCTTTGATCAAGGGAAAGGGGGCAACTAAAGTTGAACTAGGACAAAGCACTGTACAACTAACAACTACGTACGACAAAAGGAGAAAAAAAAGATGTTAGAGAAAAAGGAAAAAAAGAAGAATGTACGATGGGAACTGGCTAGATTTGCACGAATTATTAACAGCATATGCTCCTTGATAGTTAATGGTGGCCCTTGATCAGTTCTGAGAAAAAGCCATCGGATGATTTATCCTTCGCCCATCTTCCCTCTCATCTCCAACCTGTTCCAATGAAGAAAGTTAGAATTGTTCAATGGAACTGAAGTGTGATGATGGGAAATTCCTTACCTCCTTCGCAATTTGCTGAAGGATATCTATTATCTGAGAAAAATTGGGCCTTTGAGTTGGGTCTCGCTGCCAGCATCTCTCAAGAAGTTCTGCAAGTTTTGGGTAAGTGTGCTTGGGGATTGTAGGCCGTAGACCCTTCAGGAATGTTGGATAAAAATGAAATTGTCATTGTAAAATAAGAAAAATGTTTTAGTTTTACATAAATATGGGGAAAAAAATTATACCTTTTGCACTACGCCAACTGCTGCTTGCAATGGGGTTAAGTACGAGTAAGGAAGCTGCAATTTCAGTCATAAAATATAACGATTAATAAGAGTGATGAAGTTCATACAATTATAACTAACGAAGTAAGTCAACAAAAGAAATTAAAATGGAACTCTTTTTCTCCTCTTAAAGACTGCAAGACTTACTTCTCCTGTTAGAAGCTCCCACATAACTATTCCAAAACTGAATACATCTGCCTTGTAATCATATGGTTTGTGTTCAATCACCTTCATGTAGTTAAAACAACATAAGTAAATGTGAAAGGAGCAGCTCCATTTCTATAAGAAAGGAGAAACCATTCCATGCCCTATGTACAGTAAGAGTTAACTGTCAACGAAAACAAAGAAAGACCCAATTAAACTGTCAAACCATTTCATGGAAGATCAGATATCCCATTTATGTCGCAAGGCATGACCATGTAAAATAACATTAACAAGAAACTTAAGTTCACATGCAAGTAAAATGTACCTCAGGAGCCATCCAGCGGTATGTTCCTGTTTCAGCTGTCATTACCCCAGATTGAGTCTGTACTCTAGCAACTCCAAAATCAGCAACCTTTACAACCTATCAACAAAGCTTATAGATTTTAGAACAAGCAAATCATTTGAAAATTATTCTGAGAATGCATCAGACACAACAAGGATGAACAACAAACCCAAACAGTGGATTATAAGTTCAGCATGTGTGACATGAAAGTTTGTAAAAAAAAATTAAAAGACAATGAAAAAGTGAACAGTTCTTGAATTAAAAAATTCATTTAAACATGGTAAATGTAAACAGATACATGTGAGTTCAGGAAATGCTCTTACTTCGTTTTCATCCATCAGAAGATTGGCAGTTTTCAGGTCCCTGTGAATTATATTATTTTGGTGCAGATAATTCATTCCCTTTGACACATCAATCGCCACTTTGATCAAGGATGGAAGCTTAAATACACCCTTCTGTTTATGCAGAAAGTTGTATAAACTTCCTTTAGCCATGAACTCTGACAAGGCAGGAATATAACAGCAAAGAGTGAATATTGATGTAGCCAATGAAAAGGCCTATCTGAATTAGATGCATGCTTTCTAAGCTGTGTCAAACTCACATTTTTCCACTAAACATACAACTATGCATTCCCATTCCATCTATTAGCAAAATAGTTCATATCTAATAAACTGTGGGTGGAAGGGGAGGGGGATGAAACAACTCCTTAATAACATCGATATCAAATTCAGAAACATAAACTTTTAAGGTAAGCATCATTGAGCAAAGATGTGAAAGATTTACTAGGATGTACCAGTCACAATGCACAAGTTTGGAGATCGGGTGCATGCACCAATTAATTGCACAACATTCTTATGCCGGACTTTCC